>NC_137027.1:21450473-21602973 GCF_032717465.1 Coenobita brevimanus | reverse complement strand
ATGGCATTCCTTTTCACAGAGGGTATTGGTAGGCAGGTCAAGTTACCAAGCTCCAAGACTCTTAATGCCACCAACTCATCCTTCCCTTTCCCTTCCCTTAACCTTTAATTGGATTTTGCTTTTAGTGGGTTCTGATTCTATTTATTCTCTTTTCCCTCCTGCCTCACGTCTAATTCATTCTATAATAATTCTTTCCCCTTCCAAATTGTTAATTTCTGTTCCTTCTATATTCAATTTCTTTCCCCTCTTTAGTTTCCTTGTCTTTCCTCTCACTCTCTTATTCCTTCACTTTACTTCTTCCACACTTTCGCCATCTATTTTTTTTCCTTTACTGATTTCTCGTCGATTTTATATATTCCTTCCTTTTCGATGTCCTCTTCCTTTTCTTCATTGTTTTTCTTCACTTATTTCCCTCTTATTAACGGTGACTCATCCTCTCCCATTTCCTTACGTTCTTACTTCACTTCACCTTCTTTACCGCTCCTTTAAGTGGACTCCCATTGATTTTATATTCATTATTCTCTCTCTCTCTCTCTCTCTCTCTCTCTCTCTCTCTCTCTCTCTCTCACCGTCCTCCTACTCTGTTTTCCAATCTTCCTTTACCTTCACACCTGTCTCCCCTTCTCCTTCCCTACCCTTTCTCAGCATTCTCCTCATCTCTGTTTTCCAATTTTCCCTCACTAGTGTCACATGCTTCCCTTTCTTCCCTACCTACCTCTTTCCCTTTCTCTCAAGTATTCCCCCTTTCCATTCTGCAGTAAAACCATGCCCATCACCTTTCACATGTTCCTCACCTCCACCATTTTCTTTCTCATCACCAGTCTTCCCCTACCTCTCCTGTCGACATTTCTTTGTCTGTCTGTCTTCCCTTCCTTCATTCCTGTTTCCCTTCCTCCTGTATTTCATGTCTCTGCTCTTTACCTCCTCAACATCCTTCCCTTACTCTCTTTCTTCTGTTCAATAAACTCTGCTCCTCTCCTCGCCTCCCTCCTATATTTTCCACCTCCCGTGCCTTCACTGGTTGCCTTCCCTCTCCACCTCTCTACATCTCTCGGGCTCACATTCCTCCCAGCATTCTTCTCTTCTTCCTATACGTTCCCTTCTGCAATAAACTTTCTTCTCTCCCCGCCCCAGTTCTCAATAATCTCCCCCCTCCCCCAGGTTACACCCTTTTTCCACATTCGTTCTGTAATCATTAACCCTTTCAGCATTGTTTACTTTTGCTGCATCGAAGCCGTTTTAGTCTACCTCTCGTGCACATCCTCACTTCCCCTCTCCTTCTCATATCCTCATTTATCCCCTTCCCTTCTCACTTTCATACTCTCCTCTCATATCTCTTCCACATTTTCTTTCTCCATTCTCTTATCCCCCCTTCCCCCTCACTCCCTCCCCTATCCTCTCTCTCTCACCTTTCCTTCATTCTTCCTCCCAGACCTTTTCACCTCTCCCCTTTCCTTCCTTCCCCCACCACTACTCTCTCCCTTCCCTCTCATACTCTCCCCTACCAATATTCCCCAGCTCATGGCCGCCTGAGCCCACGTTATATTGCTGGGATCAAGGCGAGTGGAGTTGCCTACGGAATGGCTCACACTTCCACTACCCTACCTACTCTGGTTCCACCTTCCTTACCATCCACACACTTTATAATTTTTTTAAAAACGAACGAACGAATGAACGAAAAACAAAACACTTTATAGATGTTTGGAGTGAAATCTTTCCCTACAAGGACGAGTCGATTGTGGAATGTCTCACACTCCCACCAACCCACTGACTCTGATTCCACCTTCCTTACCATCCACTCACTTCACAGAATTTTACGCATGCATGAACTGAAAGGAAAAAGAAAAACGAACACTATACCCGATCTGACTGACTTTTACAGTGGAAATCTAGGGGGCGAGTAGGGGGAGGAGGGTGATTCGCGGCTGCCAAGAACGTAAATCCTTCCTATTATCTGTAAACTCTTTTGTGCAGTTTAACACGAGAATTTTTTACCCGGAGAGGTTAGATATAGAATTCTTTGGCCTCCACCGCTTACAAGAAATCTCGCTTGAGCTGAATAGCGCTGTGGTGATGACAATATTATTATGAAGAGGATATACTCTGTTTAAAGGAGTTAATTTGAGAACTGATATCCTTCTACTTATCTTCCAATCCCTCTACTTGGGGAAAAAGGGAGAGAAAAAAATGCAAGGATATCAGGTTTCAGAATGATGAGAGAGAGAGAGAGAGAGAGAGAGAGAGAGAGAGAGAGAGAGAGAGAGAGAATTATGTTTAAAGGAGAAAAGACGGGGTACAGTATCAGACAAAAAAAAAAAAGAGGAAAGAATGGAGAACAGATGAAAAGAGAGAAAGAAGAGGAAAAGAAAGCTGACCGGAAAGGAGAATATGAAAGGGAATGGACGAGAAAGAAAAGTATATGAAGCAAAGAGAAAAAACTAAAAAAGAGAAAAGAGGAGAAGAAAGGAGAAGAGAGAGCAGGGGAGTCACCGAACGAAAGGAGGCCCCACCAAACATTGCCAACTCAGCTGGTGGGTCTGGGGTCGGAAAAGTTGGTCTTAAGAGTGGTATTTGTATGCTGGGGTTGGCAGGCATTAGGAGGCCGGACCGACCGCTGTGGTCTGGGAAAGAATTTGGGAATGCGAGAATTAGCCATCGGGACATGTGGGAGGCTGAGGGAGAAAAGAGGGGCAACATTCTATTAGTTTCACTAGTTTTGTGCGTGGGGGAACTGCTGTCTGAATAGCGAGTGAGAAGAGAAATTGGGTCAGTATATTACCTTCAAGCTGAGACTTGTTTGAAACAAGGTCGGGCCATTGCTATGAGATGAAGGAGCATACCTTGGTTTATTCCAAATCATAACAGCCATGATATTCTGTACGGTATACAGTAAACGGTATATGTTTGGCTGAATAACCATACAGTGCTATAATACGTTGTCGACATTTCCTATAAGCGACAACAATGTTTTCTAGTCGCTTTTGACATACACATTAAAACACAAACACCTATATTCGTACCAACAGAAGTATATACTGTCCATACATAGTTATATTCACACAAACTTACATGTGCACAAATGTGACTATGTATGTATGCATGTATGTATGTATGCATGTATGTATATAGGCATGTATGTATGTATGCATGTATGTATATATGTATGTATGTATGTATGTAAGCATGTATGTATGTATGCATGTATGTATGTATGTAAGCATGTATGTATGTACGTACGTCCGCACGGATGCATATATGAAAATATTATTTACTACAATAATTACCAATGATACATGGAGAGATACCACCTAGTCAGAATTAATAAGACGTACTGCATCCACAAGAAGATCACAAGCACGCAAGCAAGCAACCCTCCTCCTCCTCGTGCACATCTGCCACAAGGTAATGTCTTCACACCGCATCTCAAAAACCCCGCCACCTTCACAGGGCAATTACGCACGTTCGCTTTTTACAAGATACGCATAATCAGCCCTCACCGACAACTCCATGACGCCTTGGGAACAAAAGTTGGGACTGGCCTAATTGCTTGGTGGGGAGGCGGTGGAGCTGATGGTGCGGGGTGGAGTTTGGTGTGTGTGTGTGTGTGTGTGTGTGTGTGTGTGTGTGTGTGTGTGTGTGTGTGTTGTGGTGGACAGGTAAGAGTAGGTGGATGGTTTGATTGTATGTTGTGTTGGATAGGTGGGAAAAGTTGTTAGGTGGGTGGTGTGGGTGTGTGCTGTGGTGGAGAGGTGGGAGTAGGTGGGTGGTGTACGTTTTGTGGTGGAGAGGAGAAAGTACTGTTGGTGGGGTCAGGTGGGTGGTGAGAGAATGTGAGTGTCGTGGAGTATACAGGTGGATTTGGTGAGTTAGTCGGGTGGTGCTGGTTTGTGTTAGTGGATTCAGCAAGGTGGTGCAAGTGAAGGATGTTTGTGCCAGGGTGAATGAAAGTGAATGATGACGCTTTACAGGATCCATCAGTTCCAAAGTAATATTAATTCGTAAGCTCAAATTATATCCCAACATGACGCCATTCATTCAACATATTCTTTCTACCGCCTTATAGTTCAAACTGAATAATAATGACCCTCCTTAGTCTAAGTGAAAAACTGCTCTAGCACCTTCAGTAATAAGTATTCTTATTGTTGTGGTCTCTGGCTCTTCTCAACAAGAACCCGGTGGACTACTGGCTGAAGTTAACCCCTTCTGATGTCCACCATCCTTATCTCGAGAACAGAAAGTGTGTTAAGGTATATTTACAAAACCAGGCACATATGTAACTCAATTATATCGGTGCCATCGCGTGAAGGCGTCCATACTCATGACCAGATACTTTCTACTCGAACAAAATGTTGTTAACTCCCAGTAAATAAATAAAACATATAAATAAAATAAAAATAAAAATTAACCAAATGGTATGGTGATGGGGTAAATGGTTATGACGGACATTTTGTAACAGGTCCAAAAATGATCCTCGTTAAAAATAAACTGGACTGTTAGTAAGCAAAAAAAGTGTGTTTCTTTTAACTACGTACACTTACACTCATAAGTACACATACCCTCGCCTTTCTCTCTCTCTCTCTCTCTCTCTCTCTCTCTCTCTCTCTCTCTTTCTCTCCCACCCACCCACCCACACTTTACATATTCTCTGCCTGCCTGCATGCCTCTCTCTCTCTCTCTCTCTCTTTCTCTCCCACCCACCCACCCACACTTTACATATTCTCTGCCTGCCTGCATGCCTCTCTCTCTCTCTCTCTCTCTCTCTCTCTCTCTCTGCGACACCCACAAATGCTACGAGTTTGCAGTTGCTTCTGCACTCCCATTAATTCCCACCCTGCATCAACACAACACTTAGATGTGCACTTACTTTCATTCCTGTTCACAGTGTCCTAAGCGACCAAAAATACTGCAGCATATTTCAGACCGTAAATATGCTGTTGTGTTAACGTAAAATATATGAGAAAAAAAAAAGGAAAAAACATGTAACAACTTTCATCTGCAGTTAAGTCTTAGTACCATTATGCAAAAATAAAAATGTATGAAGTATTGCATTCCTCCCTTCAGACCACTATCCCTGTCGCTGATGGTAGGTGGGGCGCTCACCATCCACTCATCCAATGTAGCTATCTTAAAATGACTGCACTAGGAGAGGTGGTAACTACGGTAAGATAATCAAAAAATTGGTCTGGTGGTCTAGTGGGTTACAGTGTCACAGGGTTTTGTAGATTTACAAATTAATAATGCTGAAAATGTTCCTGGGTAATAGGGGCAAAAATTGACTTGTGAAATCAAGCAGTAAGTTTTACTTTATGCCGGCTTACTTCGCCGATTCTCTAAGGACGAGAATTTATAAACTTTCTCAACAGTACACAGCAGAGACTAATTACTCACGAGTGCTCTTTGTCAGTACTATTAGCCTCTAGAGAAAGTGACTCCACCCCTGACAATCAATAACTAATGCTATTAGTGATAAACAGGTTCTTGCCGGTGCATTAACTCCTATTTTGTACAACAGATTTAAGCTTAATACAAAAGGACTGGCCTAAGTACCAGTTATGAATAATACAAAGCTTCTGTGCAAACTAGGAGTGGCAACAAAAAAAGAGCTAAATGTGGAGAAATAAAACACGAGTTTAACTACATTGAACTCAGAGAAAAGGAAGTGTAAATTTATTGATTACAATGAAATAAATTTACGTTACATGAGTCTCAAAATGAATTCAAAATAACAAGGCGAATACACTCACTCACTCACTCAAAAGCTAAATTTAAACCTAGGAAAAAGGAAAAGAAATAGTGGTCAGTAGAGGGGGCTAAGTGGAATGACTGGGCGTCGTTACGTAGCACGGACGCTGCAAACACGCTAAACCTCTTCGCCGATTCACCGTCTAGGTGGAGATTTCAGGAACTCGCTGTACATGAACCTTCTCTCATGACGATCAAAGCCTGACTGACTTTGAATTATGAAAGGGGGCAAGGGATGGCCATGCTTGCTTCAACGGCCAACGGAAAGAAAGTGAGCGATACACGCCCACAATAAATCACTCAGCTAAAGCGCCAATGTCGCGCACAAGGATGATCACTTATGAAACAGTGAAAAATGTTCTGAAAACTGTCCCAATCGAGTGAATGCTAGGACGGTTGAACTGAATGATACCCAGTGAGAATTCCACTAGAATTCGCGGTTCTCACACTGAAACAAAAATGTCACGAACTTATAAACACACTCACGCCAATTCATGACGTTATGCCCCATCAAAATCAAATTTTTTTCTTAAAAAAAAAAAAAATTGAGATCCTAACTCAGTCAAGCAAGATTCACACTGTGGTGTGTGTCCTACCCTGCTACAGGAGAAAATCACAGTCGCCCATGAGCGTAAAAACCTCGTTTTTAAAGCAAGCTTGAGGAAAAAACTCCGAGACGACGGTGAAAAATCCTGTGCTCAGGTCAAACTGAACGAAAAGTTTGCTACATTTACATTAACAACTAATTGTTATGTAGCGTGATGTATGTCATATGCAATGTAGGTGTGACAGTTGTGGTGTAACTGTGCCTACATGTTAAAATTATGTAATACAATAGTAGATAATGACGACGAGGCAGAAGAGTAGAGGTGGCAGTATGCAACAGAGACGATCAGCTGATCTCAACAACAATGCTGCACCCGCCAGCTGCACCTGCAAAAGCAATCAAAGTGGAGCATCAAAAGTGTCATTTCTCTGTCTCTGCCTAGCAATCAGTACTTATGTTACAAAAAGTACACTATTATTCTATTAATGGATACATTATTAACCAGGGAACGTAGTCTTTGGATTGCTCAAATCTCTCAGGACCCTTGTAGTTTACTGGTTAACCTACATTATTATCCAGGAAACGTGCCAGTTCTTGGATTGTCCAAATCTCTGAGAACGGGCAGTTTACTGGTTTACCTAACATTATTAACCAGCAAACATGCCAGTTCCTGGTTTGCTCAAAAATCTAAGAACGGGCAGTTTACTGGTTAATCTACATTATTAACCATGAAACGTGCCAGTTCTTGAATTGCTCAAATCTCTCAGAACGGGCAGTTTACTGGTTAACCTAACATTATTAACCAGGAAACGTGCTGGTTCTTGGACTGCTCAATTCTCTGAGAACGGGCAGTTTACTGGTTAACCTAACATTATTAACCAGGAAACGTGCCAGGTCTTGGACTGCTCAAATCTCTGAGAACGGGCAGTTTACTTGTTAACCGAACTCTACACTTGCGATTAACATTAAGCTGAGAATCCCTACGCAATCTCGGCAAGGTCACATTTTAACACCCACCGTGGGTGTGAACACTCATGTGGATAATGTGCATTCTCCAGGAATCCTCTGAGAAGCCCACAGCTCGAGACGTTCCACAAGGTAATTCATACACAGCCTCGGATTGTCCCTACAGGGTTCTCGAACTTTCCCCTTAATCTACGGTACATATGTATGTGCATGCCCTGGACTTGGTGTGTCCTGTAGGGCCAACAGGCGAGACGTCAGGTCTGCACCCACATTACCACTGCCCTCTCTTTCAGCTGCTTCAGAGATTATGGGAGTAGGTTCAAACAGCCCAGGAAGGACATGTCCCTGATTAGTGGTACGTGGACACACATTGCAGGAAAGCACAAAACTGCTTATTTCTCGTCCCATCCCTGGCCAGAAAAAGTCAGCACGGATACGGCCCTGGGTTTTCCTTTTGCCCATGTGACCTCCTGACGCTGAACAATGACCCCATTCTAACACTCCTTGGCAGTAATCTGCAGGAATGACAAACTGCAGTCAAACCTCGCCCTGGGGTGTTCGTGACTCACGGTAGAGCCGTCCTTGTTTACGAGGGAACTTGGCTTGAGCACCCCGTGAATCCTTAATCACTCTACCCTTTTGTTTCTTCCGCATGGCAGCAAGTGTCGGGTCAGAATGTTGTTCTTGAACAACATCTTGGCTACACATCAGATCTTGGGATGACTCAGTGGTCACCAGGGTGACACAGTTTAGAGCCTCAGCCACGGCTCGTGTTACTGCAGCCGAAGTCTGAGTAGCGTCAAATTCAGTGCAACTATACTTGGCACCTGTAATATTGCCTATAATAAGGTCAAACAAAGGTACTGGCATGACAACTGCGAGTGTCGTACCAGTGTAAAATGGAGATGCCACCTGGATACGTGCCTCATGGAACAATCTCACTGATCCATCAATAAGCTGAGCTTGGATATGTTGACCTGTGTACACCTCAGGCCTAACTAGACTCTGCCTGACAGAGCAACCTGAGGAACCATTGTCTCTCAGGACCTTCACAGGAATGCCTCCCACAAACCCTGCCTGAACAAGGAAGGCACTGTTGTCTGTGGGAGGGCCTGTGGAGGAAGCAGCCAGCCACTGATGAGGCTGCTGAATAAATGACGGGGCAAACATGGTGCCCTGAGAACTAGATACGTGAGGGGCCATACTCACCGTCTGGGGAGATGGAGCTTTGACCAACTGTGGAGGAGAGTTCACTGTCGCTGGGGGACTAGAGAACTGTGGGGAAGTACCCGTACTGCTAGGGACGACACTACCGTGCTGCAGTTGAGGAATGAAGGCTGCATTCGCCTCCTGCCTCTGATACACTGGGGCTGGTGCTGAAAACGATTATCCCGACGGTCGATTGCGTGGCTGATACTGTCGCTGGTTAGGGTACTTGTTGTACCACTTCCACTCAGGTTTCTGAGTGTTTTGCCCCTGGTCCTTTTTCTGCGATTTGTTTGAACCTTGGCCATTATTCTGAAAATGGCCTTGTTGCTGGGGTTCAGTCTGAGACGGTTTCCCAGATTTGTCGGCTTTCCTGTTCCGGGTGTGTTGCTTATGAGTTTAATACCCATACGCAGTGAAGAATGCATCAGCCTTGATCACCATTTGGCTAGCATCCCTTACCTGGCAGATTTTAAGCTGAGCCAGAAGTTCAGCAGGCCACGACTTTTCTAGCTGCGTGTGCAGCATAAGGTCGATTATATATATATATATATATATATATATATATATATATATATATATATATATATATATATATTGTTACATAGCCTATGATTTCATCATCCTTTGTGTAATTTTAACGCACAGTATGCTGCATGTTTGATCACGAGCGTGTTCTGCCTCAGTCCCCCCCTTCTACCGTTATAGTAGAGTAAGTCGTCCTTTCTGTTGTTCAGAGCGGGATTGTCAACTCTTTGTCCCCATGGCTTCATTTGCGCGTCCTTCTTACAAGTTGTATCAAGCTCTGCCGGCCCCTATATAATGAGCTCAGTCTCTACATTAATTACCACTTAGATCTACTCCTCATTTTGTTCACATCTCTGTCCTCCTCTGTACAGTTATTATTGTGAGTGCTCAGGAAGTCTCCAGCCATCTAACTGCTGTGTAATTTGAGTATGAGTGTTATTACATTTTGTTCTTGTACTGTGTAGCATAGGGTTAATTCTTAGGCCTAGTAAGGTTTATGTAATTCATGTAGAGTTCTTGTTGTTAGCCATTGTTCATAATAGTTTGTATCTGTAATAATTTATCTTGCATTAACTGAGCATTACCCAGTGTATTTTCATTTTATCAGGGCTGACTTAGATAAATTTACTCTTGCTAATTTCGTGTTAATAGAGGCTATTGCAGTTAACCATATATTTAACCTGTTTTTTTGGCCATTACATTATCCTTATGAGTCCTGAATGTTTTGTTGTTAGTTTGAGCATTAAACTTTAACTTGTAATTTTACCTAACTCTTTTGTTTTGAACCTGGAACTTTACGGGACAGTAGTGATTTTTAGTAGTCTCACTTAAAGTGTACATTATCTTTCTCTGTTCCGTAACATAAATTTGGCGACCTCTCATCAGGATATTCAGGATATTATCATAAGGATATTGCTTGATATTTTGTGACTGTGATTTATTCATGATGTCTACTATTACTACGCTTGATGAAGCCAAAGATTTTTTGTCAAATGTGCAAACAGTGTGTGATGTAGAAAACAGAACAAAGAATGAACTTAAGCTTGTTGCTCAACAATTGGGAATTGCAGTTCACTCTCATCATTCTAAAGATCAAATTGTTGGCATGATTAATGAAAGCTTGTTTAATGTAACTCCTCCAAATGAGCAAACGCAGATTGAATTAGCTAAGTTACAGCTAGCCCTGCAGGAGGCTCGTGTGAAGGAAGCTGAATTTCAAGCTCGTGCTAAGGAGGCTGAGTCTCAGGCTAAGGAGGCTTGTGTTAAGGAGGCTGAATTTCAAGCAAATGCTAAGGAGGCTGAATCTCAGGCTCGGATTAAGGAGGCACAGATACAGGCACAAGTTGAACTTGCTAGGATTCAGGCAGACCATGAGTATCGCATGAAACAAGGTGGAACTGGATCATCTAGCTCTGATGATTTTGATGTGGCTAAAAATGTTAAACTTGTCCCTCCTTTTAATGAATCTGATTTAACAAAGTATTTTCAGTTGTTTGAGAGGGTAGCTACAGGTTTTAATTGGCCCAAGGAGTATTGGCCAGTACTCCTTCAAACTGTTCTCACCAGTAAAGCTCAAGTAACTTATGCATCTTTGCCTCAGGATCAATCTGATAATTATGATGTAGTTAAGAGCTTTATTCTTAAGGCCTATGAGCTTGTTCCTGAAGCCTATAGAGTAAAATTTAGGACAACTTACAAGCAAGATAAGCAATCCCATGTTGAGTATGCAAAAATCAAAAAAGATCTGTTAGAGCAGTGGTTAAATTCTAAGAATGTGGGTTCTGATTTTGACAAATTTAAGCAGATGATTTTGCTGGAGGACTTCAAAAGGTGTATCAATAAAGATGTAAGCCTATATCTTGATGAAAGAAGAATAGATAATTTGTCTGATGCTGCAGTTTTAGCTGATGAATATGTTCTCACTCACAAGAGATATTCTAAAGAAAAAGGGAAAACTGAGAGTAAGTACGTTGCCTCTACTCAGAGTACAGGTAACAGGAAAGAGAATAAAGATGATGTTTCTCAGGAAGTAAATACCAGCTTCACCTCTAGATTTCAGAAAAGTAAATGTACTTATTGTAGTAAGCTTGGTCATACTACGGAGAAATGTTTCAGGAGACAGCGTGATGTGAACAAAAAGGAGTCTTTAAATATTCAGTCAATTGGTCTAGTGTCCACTCTTGAGAGTTCCCAGAATTCTTTAACTGAGTTAACTGAACCTGCTTTGAGGGGTAACTTAAATTCTCATGATGGAGCTCCTCTTTTGAGCAGTAACGTGGGTGACACTCTCAAGAGTTCATGTGCTAATTTCCTGCCTGATGGTTTTGTCAGTCCTCTGGACAGTAATGACAGGAAATCATTTAAAATATATCGTGATACAGGTGCTTGCCAATCCCTTATGCTGACCAGTGTTCTAGGCTCTAATGTTAATTCCTCTGATGAAACTGTAATCTTACAAGGTGTAGGGAATAATTACTTCTCTGTCCCTCTGTGCAGAGTGAATGTAGAGTCTGGTTTTGTTAATGGTTCCCTTATGGTTGGGTTGGTTGAATCACTCCCAATGTCAGGTGTAACTTTCTTACTTGGAAATGATATTGGTGGAAGTCAAGTGTGTCCAGCTCCTCAGTTGTCTAGTGAGCCAGTGGCTGCGTCCCGGGATTGTGATGTCCCTGATGTGTTCCCTGCATGTGCTGTCACTAGGCCTAAGTCTAAAGTTACTGATGATTTAGAGGATAATGATGATGATGATGTTATCCTAGCTGACACTTTTCTTGCTAATTTGGACCACTCACCAGATAAGGCAGTACCCCGTAGTGTTGAAAATTTGTGTCGTCAAGAGTTGATTGAGTTGGAGGTTGCTGACCCTGAGTTAAAAGGTCTAGCTAACTCTGCTTGCAGTGAGGAAGAGTCAGCTGGTGCTTCTACTTGTTATTATATAAAGTCAGGAGTACTTATGGGGAAGTGGAGACCCCGAACAGTATCAGCCGACTGTGAATGGGAGGTTGTACATCAAGTTCTCATCCCTCGTGTTTGTAGGCAGGATATCATTAGAGTGGCTCATGATTCCAGTTTGGCAGGACACCTTGGAGTGAGGAAGACTGTGGCACGCATTTTGAAACACTTCTACTGGCCAGGTATCTTCAGGGATGTTTCCTGGTATTGTAAGTCTTGTCACACCTGTCAAGTTGTGGGGAAATGTAATCAGACCGAAAGGGTTGCACCTCTAGTTCCCATTCCTCCTTTTGAGGCGCCTTTCACCCGTGTGTTGGTGGATATTGTGGGCCCTCTTCCTAAGACTTCTTCAGGATTTTCTTATGTGTTGACCCTGATTGATATGGCTACTCGTTATCCTGAAGCCATTCCACTTAGAAATATCTCAGCAAAGAACGTGGTTAAGGAAATGCTAGGGTTCATCACAAAGTTTGGTCTGCCAAAGGAGGTACAGTCAGACCGGGGAAGTAATTTCATGTCAAGCGTTTTCAAGCAGTCTCTGAAAGAGTTGGGCATCACCCAGATCACGTCTTCAGCTTACCATCCTCAGACCCAAGGAGCGTTGGAGAGATATCATCAAACACTCAAATCGATGCTCAAGAAATACTGTTTGGAACATCAGAAAGACTGGGATAAAGGTCTTCCATTCATTGTGTTTGCCGCAAGAGAATCTCCAAATGAATCACTGGGCTTCTCACCTTTTGAACTACTGTTTGGCCATGAAGTAAGAGGACCCCTTAAGCTACTCAAGGAATGCTGGCTGTCGGAAGAAGATGACGTCAACCTGCTGGAGTATGTAATGAAGTTCAAAGAACGGCTGTCCACTGCTTTACAGCTGGCGAGAGAAAATTTAGGAGCTGCTCAGGAGAAGATGAAGACTTGGTATGATAAGAAGTCCAGGTTACGCCACTTTCAGCCAGGAGATCAGGTGTTGATTCTGCTACCAGTACATGGGCAACCTCTTCAAGCCAAGTTTAGTGGTCCTTATTTCGTGGAGAAGAAACTCAGTGATGTCAACTATGTCATCGCCACACCAGATCATAGAAAGAACAAGCAACTTTGTCACATCAACATGCTAAAGTTATATCACAGGCGGGACGAAAATAATCCAGTCTGCACTGTAGCTGTTCCACCCAAGTCTGCAAGTGAAGCTCTCTCATGCAGTATGAGCCTGAGTGATAGTTTAGGGAAGAATCCTGATATCATGAATGATCTCCAGACTAAACTTTCTCATCTACCTCCCGAGGAAAGGCAGGAGTTTTCGGCATTACTGCAGGAGTACCCGCAAGTGTTCCGTGCACCACCAGGAGCTAAGGTTCAGGTTATAAGTGATCTTCCCAGACCTAAAAGTAGGAAAGAGCTACAAAGATTTTTGGGAATGGTAGGTTATTACAGGAGATTTGTTCTTAACTTTTCTATTCTTGTATCACCACTTACAGACCTACTGAAAAAGGGAGTTAAATTTGTCTGGACCGATAACTGTGAATCCTCTTTCAACAAACTTCAAGCTATCCTATTAAGTCAGCCAGTGCTCGCTACTCCAAATTTTGCTAAGCCTTTTAAGATGGCTGTTGATGCAAGTGATACAGGAGCTGGGGCTGTTTTGCTGGAAGAGGATGATCAGGGTATTGAACACCCCGTACCTTATTACAGTAAGAAGTTCACTCCACCTGAAAAGAACTACTCAACTATTGAGAAAGAGCTTTTGGCCTTGATTTTGGGTTTACAGCATGTTTCATTTTATTTGAGTTCTGGTTTTGACCCCATAGTCATTTATACCGATCATAACCCACTGAAATTCCTTAGTAAGTTTAAAGATAAAAATCAGAGATTGACAAGATGGAGTCTACTTCTTCAGGAGTATTCATTAGACATACAACATGTCAAGGGGAAAGAAAATGTTATTGCAGATTGTTTATCTAGACTTTAGACAGATTGTTTTAGAGTAATAAGAAATTTCCTTTGTAAATTTCTTTTTCTTTGTGGGGAGGTGTTACATAGCCTATGATTTCATCATCCTTTGTGTAATTTTAATGCACAGTATGCTGCATGTTTGATCACGAGCGTGTTTTGCCTCAGTCCCCCCCTTCTACCGTTATAGTAGAGTAAGTCGTCCTTTCTGTTGTTCAGAGCGGGATTGTCAACTCTTTGTCCCCATGGCTTCATTTGCGCGTCCTTCTTACAAGTTGTATCAAGCTCTGCCGGCCCCTATATAAAGAGCTCAGTCTCTACATTAATTGCCACTTAGATCTACTCCTCATTTTGTTCACATCTCTGTCCTCCCCTGTACAGTTATTATTGTGAGTGCTCAGGAAGTCTCCAGCCATCTAACTGCTGTGTAATTTGAGTATGAGTGTTATTACATTTTGTTCTTGTACTGTGTAGCATAGGGTTAATTCTTAGGCCTAGTAAGGTTTATGTAATTCATGTAGGGTTCTTGTTGTTAGCCATTGTTCATAATAGTTTGTATCTGTAATAATTTATCTTGCATTAACTGAGCATTACCCAGTGTATTTTCATTTTATCAGGGCTGACTTAGATAAATTTACTCTTGCTAATTTCGTGTTAATAGAGGCTATTGCAGTTAACCATATATTTAACCTGTTTTTTTTGCAATTACATTATCCTTATGAGTCCTGAATGTTTTTTTGTTAGTTTGAGCATTAAACTTTAACTTGTAATTTTACCTAACTCTTTTGTTTTGAACCTGGAACTTTACGGGACAGTAGTGATTTTTAGTAGTCTCACTTAAAGTGTACATTATCTTTCTCTGTTCCTTAACAATATATTATATATATATATATATATATATATATATATATATATACATATATATACATATACATACGAGGTGTGACAAAAAAGAAACGAGACTTTGGCTGCTAATGACACAATTCATCAGCCACACAGTAATGAAGTATATCACAGTGTTGTCCAACATCTCAGCACTGTAATAGAAAAGCAGCAGTTCAATTAACCTATTCTCATTCTTTTCGCAGGTGGTTTTGTAGCTCCTGTCAAGTGCCCTCTGTCACAGAATGAGCCTTGAGCAAAGGATTAACATCAGGTTCTTGGCTAGCATGGGAAAAACTCCTGCAGAAACCCTTGCCATGCTGAAGGATGTGTACGGAGAGGAAACAGTGTCCCGTACACATGTCTATGAGTGGCACAAGAGGCTCAGGATGGGGCGGGGTGACATGAAGGATGACCCAAATCCAGGATGTCCCTCAACAACATGAAATGATGCCAACATCCAGAAGGTCAAGGAATTGGTGCAGAGTGATCGCAGACTGACGATCAGAATAATGGCTGAGCAACAGGGATTAAATAAGGAGTCAATGAGGTCCATCTTATTGAAAGATTTGGCCATGCAGAAGATTTGTGCAAAGTTAATGCCCAAACTGCCCTCCGAGGACCAAAAGATCCGTCATGTGGATGTGTCACGGCACATTTTGGAGCATCACCCCTCCCCATCCTGAACCTCTTGTGCCACTCATAGACACGTGTGCAGGACACTGTTTTCTGTCCCCACACATCCTTCAGCATGGCAAGGGTTTCTGCAGGAGTTTTAACAAGTTAGCCAAGAACTTGACGTTAATCCTTTGCTCAAGGCTCATTCTGTGACAGAGGGCACTTGACAGGAGCTACAAAATCACCTGTGAAATGAATGAGAATGGGTTAATTGAACTGCTGCTTTTCTCATACAGTGCTGAGATGTTGGGCAACACTGTGATATACTTCATTACTGTGTGGCTGATGAATTGTGTCATTAGCAGCCAAAGTCTCGTTTCTTTTTTGTCACACCTCATATATATATATATATATATATATATATATATATATATATATATATATATATATATATATATATATATATATATATATTATAGTTATTTACAGTGTGCAATTTAATTCATTATAAATAATACAAGTGATGGTGTTTCCTCTGTCTGTTTTGTCTGTCCGTTTCCATCCTGCCATTTGATCTCTGCTCTCACCTAATTTCACTTCAGCGCTTTCGCATCTGAGGCATTATGCAGGTGTCCTCATCTCACCTGCCTCCCATCTCATTTCCAACCTCATCATTTGCGTCTGCGTCTCTTTGCACACCTGTCGCTCTTCCCGGTTGCACACTGCTCAACACCTGTCTCACTCACTCACTCACTCTCCCACGAAATCGCTTCCACATACTCATATTCTCCTGTTCACTCACTCATGCACACACACACTATATTCTCCTGCTCACTCATTCATGCACTCACGCACTCACTATGTTGTGTTCCTGTACTCACTCTCAGATTTTCATATCTCATTCTCTCACAAATATAATTTTCTCACATTCACCAACGTTTTCAAATTCCCACATTCACTCTTTCACATACATATTCTCATCTTCATTTTTCCATTTCCATCATTTAATACTCTTTCTAGCGCATTATCGCATTCTCACACTGTCACACAATCACACTCATTCTCCCACACTCATATTCCTAGACTCACATTTTCACACTTCATAACACCTGTCAGTCTTCCCATTATCTTAACAAGTATCGTAACATATCCTTCACTATCCATACATCTCACTCCCTTCTACACCTCTCCCCACGTCCATCCTATGGTATACCTGTCTCCATACCTACACACCTGTCTCTACACACCTGACCCTGAGCAAATATGACGGGCACACCCACACCTTATCACATTCCGACACCTGAGACTGAGATAAAGCGATCGATGAGAGAGGGAGGGAGAGAGAGAGAGAGAGAGAGAGAGAGAGAGAGAGAGAGAGAGAGAGGAAAGAAAAAAGGGATAGAAGTGAGAAGATAAAATAAAGAAAAAAGAGGGGGGAGGAGACAAACGAGAGGTGTAGAGAGCGACAGGAGGAGAAGGGAAAAGAGAGGGGAGCGTGTTGAAAAGAAAGAGATGTTGTCGCTCTAAAAGATAAAATCACAGACTCCACGCTCTCAAAGGAAGGTAAGGGCAAGAGAGGCGGGTAGAAGGAGGAGGAGAAGCAGGAGGAGGAGGAGCAGCAGGAGGAGGAGGAGCAGCAGGAGGAGGAGGAGCAGCAGGAGGAGGAGGAGCAGCAGGAGGAGTGCTTAGGAGTACATTGGAAACAGAAATAAGGGGAGAACAACTGGGCCATAAGGAGGTTATCCACGAGGGTAAAATTAATTACACAAGAGACCTAACCAATGTGTGAGACAGGAGGAGGAGGAGGAGGAGGAGGAGGAGACGTGAAAAACACGTATGAAATGAGACGGTGACAGGGACAAGGAGAGGAGGAGAGAAAGAATAAGAGGTGAGTGATGGTAATAGGAGAAGAAAGCATATAGGAGGAGGAGGAAGGTGAAATCACGAAGAGAGGTTGGTGGAAATTTTTAAAGAAAGGAAGAGAATAGAAAGAGAAGAGAGAACAAAGAAATAACGAAAATAGGAAAGAGAAGGAGGAGAGAACGACGAAACAGATGAGAGGCGTGAAAGTAAAAACGTCATGAAAGGAAAAGTAAGAGAAGGGAGGAGGGAAAAAAATAAGATTAAAAAAAAACAGCAATAATGAGGAGGTGAGACATTACAGATTGATAAAAAGAAAGTAAAACATGCAAAGGAGTAGGAAAAGAGGGGAAACGAAAAAGAGCTGATAAAGAGGTGCGAGACGAGAAGAAAAAGTTCAGTAAGCAGAAAGGAGGAAGGAGAAATATAAGTGATGTGACTAGGCTGATTAATACCTGTGTGTGTGTGAGTGTGTGTGTGTGTGTGTGTGTGTGTGTGTGTGTGTGTGTGTGTGTGTGTGTGAGAGAGAGAGAGAGAGAGAGAGAGAGGATCAATCATATTTCTCAGTCCCTTGATGTGCTGACGTAGGTGGGCGAGAAAAACACTACAAACAGCCTAAAAACAAGGGAAAAACACTGTAACAGGATTTCCACGAGAGCGTCAAAGGATATCCAAAAATAGACAAAAATGTAATGACGGAGAAAGTTAGAGGACAAGAACAACAACTAAAAAACATTAAAAAAAAAAATACAATAAACTAACTATACTGACGAAAACTTTAATCATCATCATCATCATCATCATCATCACCACATAAGAATCGATTTCCATAAACTTAAAAATATCTTAGGCGATCTGAAGCGAAGCCAACTGTAGCAAGGAAGAAACAGGAGCAATAAAAAAAAAATATTATAGAGACAATGCCTAGAATGGGACCTGACAAAAAACGTGAAAGACCATTAGTACGAAATAGAGGAGGAGGTAAACGGAAATCAGTAAATTAGAGAGAGAGAGAGAGAGAGATGGAAATTTGTAAATGTGACTTAATGTGGAAGAAGTGTGCTGATATCGGTGGTGTGTGTGTGTGTGTGTGTGTGTGTGTGTGTGTGTGTGTGTGTGTGTGTGTGTGTGTGCCATCTTCCCTTCTCCCTCCCCTGGCATCGATACGTCTCCACGCGCCTCTGATTTTCATTCCTCGCTCTCTCCCTCCCCCCCCCTCTCTCTCTCTCTCACACACACACACACACACACACACACACACACACACACACACACACACACACGAACATCAGACAAAATTTTGAGCCACAGTTTCAAATCCACAACATTAGCTTTCAGAGACACACCGAATGGTATTGCAATTTTTGAGGCACTGAAGCCCAGAATATGCCATTATACAGACGACTGGAATACTATATAAATGAAAAAAAAACTTCTGTGTTCTATGATTCGGAGTATTAGTGTCGGTGTGTGCATACTGTTTAATCCTATGCTTTAATATTTTCATTGAGTGCATTCTTTTTTTCTGTACAGTATTTTACAGTGATGAAGTTTCTTCTTGCGATCCGGCAGCTCCACTAAATAAAGAAAGAGGGATAGAGGTAGTTGTAAATAATAATGATCTGAATTTATCTCCGTGTGTCCAGACGATGAAATATTCAGTCTTTCTCAAGATGGATGAACAGATCTTACAGAGTTTATCAGCTCTGTGTCTTACAAGATCAAAAAATCCCTTTAGACATTAGTTCAATCCAGACTTGAGAAGCATTTCCTGTGACCGTGAGCAGCCGGGCATACAGAGGCTCATTCACGTTTAATGATTCTTCCTGCAGTATTCAGCGAGGACCCAGTCACTTGCATAATGCCTGTCTCTTGATACCACGCACCGCTGAGCTCGCTAAGGCAGGATTCAGAGAGCCAGGGGTCCTTTTCGCGCAGGATCCTAGCCAATTTTGACGATAAACAGGTTCTTCGTGGCCAGGGATCCTATTCATGAAGGATCCTGACCAATTTTGACGATAAACATGATGTATCCATTATAGCAGTTAAGAAGCTGACTTGCTAAGGCAGGATTTTTTTTTTTTTATACACTGGGGATTTCATTCGTGAAGGATTCTAATTAAATATTGCGGTAAACAATTCTTTATAGAACTTAAGAAGCTAGTTCGCTTTATTTATCGTCATTAGCCATTTTAATTGGTCGTATTGATCGATTTGGAACCATACAGTGGCTTCTAAGTCTGGGTTTCCCTCGTTAAATAACTTTCAAAAATGCCTGATCCAGTATTGCGTTGAGAATGATGGGTTCAAAAAAAGTTAAGGAAGTTGGTGGATTTTCAGGTTTGATAAAATGGAAAAAAAAAAAAAAGGTAAAGAAAGAGTATGAATACGGAACCAGGAAGCCCTCGCCTCTCCTCCCTGGCTACATGGCTTCGTAATGAGGACACAGAAGACGGCTGGACTGCTTCGTTTGTCCCTTCCCCCTTCCCCCCTTTTTTGTTGTTTTACAGGAGGGGGGGGGGTTGCGGTTATTATAGTTGGTTTGTTTTCAGCTGACATAACTGAGCCACTCCCACAACTAGGATACTCAGTTGTGGCTTCCTGAATTTAATATGCCTGAGTTATGACCTAAGAACGAGTCTCCTGCTTCCGTCAATTAAACCTTCCAATCTGCTTGAAAAGAAGCGAAAATGAGAGCTTATATGGTGACGACATAAACATTCTCAGGCTCTAAAGACTCACTCCCAGCCGTATAAACAGTAATCGTGTGGCGTTAGCTGGAATAGGACACTAGAGCTGCTCCGCCCATGAGGGGGATAATACCGGAAAAATACCATTCTGTTTTAACATTCCCAAACTCTTACGACTCACTTGCAGTTCAGTAATTTCGTCATACGTCAACTGGAATGGAGCAATAAAACTGTCCCGACCATGAGAGGAATAACACCGAAAGAAATACCAGTCTATATTAACATTCTCCGATTTTTATGATTCACTCTCGCCTGTGTATAATCCTCTGGTGTTAGCTGGAGTGAAATACCAGACTTAGCCTTACTATGAACGTTAATACCAGAATATCCACCAGTCTGTATTTCTCTACCAATTCACGATACATGTTATTCCCAGCGCCAGGGCCACTAGGAATACTTTTATACATTAAACCTTGTTTGTACTCTGTCCACCCCTTCCTTGGTAATGAATAAATTTACACTCAGATACAGACATCCTTAATTACCAGCCCAAATATTCAACTTCACACACACTCGAGATCAACATTTTTACCCAATTTCCCGTCTTTTATGGTGTGTGTGTGTGTGTGTGTGTGTGTGTGTGTGTGTGTGTGTGTGTGGAGAATATCAAAGAAGACGTCATCGTATTGAGAAAGTAAAAAAATTCCATCCAGTTTGCATAATATTATATATCTGTCTATGTGTCTACGTACCTATATAGCCTTACTTTCAAATCTCAGTCTCTCTTGCTGAACATTTTCTTAACCCTTTGAGTCACACTGGTCACTGAAGCTGTAAGTTAACTCTCTCTCTCTCTCTCTCTCTCTCTCTCTCTCTCTCTCTCTCTCTCTAAGCCGGAAACTAGTCAAAATAAATCCAGGGACTTTGACAAACATTATACACAACTGTTAATGGGACGTAATTCGACGGAAATTGCTCAGGATAAAAGTTAGCACCAAGAAAATCCCAGGGCAACGCATGCAGGCAGGCAGGCATGCAGGCAGGCATGGAGAAAGACTGGTTTGTTAAGGAAGTTGTATTGTCTTCGGCGGCTGGGAACTTGAGTTGTGTGTCTTGGTATGTGTTGCCTTGGGGTAGTGTGTTCCTGTTTCTGCCTTCCCTCGTCCTTCCTTCCTTCCTTCCGTTTACTTCTTTCGCGTTCGCCCCCCTGTTTCTTCGCTCGATCCTTCTTCCTCTTCCGCCTTCTTCCTCTTCTATACTCCTTCCTTCCTCCCTCTTCATCTCCGTCCCTCATCCTTCTTTTCTCCCTCTCCCTTCACTTCGTCCTTCCTTCTTCTCCTCTTCTTCCTCTTCCTCCCTTCTTTCTCTTTCATCCTCCATTTGCTCCCTTCTTATTCTTCCTAGTGTTATGTTGAGGTATTTTCCATATAGTCGCTTGCCACTGTATTGCTGGGTAATTTATTGAGGTGCTTGTTTTTCTTATTCCAGGTCTTGCTCTTGGCACTCTTCCTTCTTTCCTTCTTGCCTCCTCTTCTACCTGTTCTTTCCTGAGGTCCTTGTCTTCAGGTCAGATGCTTGTGTCTCATTGGTTACTACGGCTGGACATCCTTCCTCAGCAATTTCTCCTAACTAAAATCATATTCTGGTGTTAATTTATTGTTACGACGCAGCATTCAAGATGGCAAGAGGGAAATTTTAGACCATTAAAGTAAAAAAAGCATATGAGTCGAAATGACAGTAATCTTCCCACATTGGTTCACCTCGTCTTCATTCTAGGGCGGTGCATCCAGCCAAAGGTAAACTTTCTCCATCGCTTCGGCGCAAATGGAGGGTGCAATGTACTCGTCTTCCTCTCTCCCCTTTTATCTCCCCCCCCCCTGCCCTCTCATTTCATCCATACCTCCTATATTCCTCTCCCTTCACTAACCTCCTTTCCAATCACCTCTTCTCCTCTGTTACTCCCTTCCCTCTTCATTTACTCCTTCATTTTTTTCTTCCCCCTTTCTACACCCTTTCTCTTCATTTATCCCTTCGATCCCACTGTGTCTCCTCATTCAGCTTCCCCCTTATTCACCCATCCCCCTTTGCCATCTCGCATTTAATTGCCCCCTCCCATTCATTTACCTTTTACCCCTCGCTTACTCCCTCACTGACCCACTCTCCCCCTTACCTCCCCGCACCATCTCCCTCCACCTTCACCTCCCTTCCCTCTTTCCCTCCTCCCTCTTCACCTCTCCCCCTTTCCACCCACAACTACCCTTCTCCCCATCTTCCTTCCTTCCTCGCCAGCCCTGTAACACCCTCTTCTTGTTATGATACAGCCAGTCTAATGAGCCATACTCCTAGTAGTACGCGTTTCTCAAGCTCAGTATCACTTTCTAAAACTCCTGGCTCGGTATTCTTAAACTATCTTAAGGTTGCATGAGATTGCCTGTCCACATCATATCCGTATTCGTAATCTTTCTTGAGCCTACCTTGTGCATAAGGTTGCCTGTTAATTTTATATTCATACATACAGTTACCAACCACTTCAAAGCAGAAACTGAGAGAATATTAGTGAAAAATAATTCCGGATGATTTCCAACTATAAAAATGACATTAATCGTTGAAACTATTTTTTTATTAATACAACCAATGGGTCTGAGTTTATCAGTTAACTATTTACAAGATAAACAACTCTTTTTATAGCAGTGAAAGAATAGCACACGTATTTTCATTGACCGTATTTTTCTTCTCCCATTAATATTCATTCAAGTTTGGTTGTAAAACGTATCGTAGCTGTGTGAATCAAGAGAGGTGCTGGGGATGGACTTCTTCATATGGTGGCGCCAATGACGATGGCCTTTCCACTGCCTGGTTATGCAAAAGTCCTTCAGCTCCCTCCCTCTCGTCTGGAAGAAGGATTGGATGGGCTGCAGGGGGAGGGCAACTTGAGCCTACAGTCCACTGGGTTCACGTTCAGAGGAGCCTGGGACCAGAAAACGAATGAAGACAAAAATACGAAGCAAGCAGTGTTATGCACGACTTAAACTCCAAGAACGTTTGCAAATATGAGAAGCCTCGTAAGCAGCGTCGTTATTCCTTATCTCCGTCTCTCCTTCCCCTCTTTCTCCTCCTCCTTATTTCCCTCTTTCTGGCCCCTCCTTAGGTCTCCTGTTTCCGCTTATCAGGGTTTTAAGAGCCTGGATATTTTATAGTCCAGACCTTTTCATTTTTCGTTTTCATTTCTCTCTTTGGTACATTGAGCAATTTCGTTATTAACTTTTTTCTTTTTTATATTTTACCTTCCTCCTCACACCGCTAACTGAGCAAAGTATCTGTTACATTAGTAATAGTTTTCTTGCCATTTACACTCTCTCTCTCTCTCTCTCTCTCTTTTAGTTCTTAAAGCCGGGCATCTGGAAGAAGTTGGAAGAGACTTGAGGAAAGGTTAAGTCCAAGAGATAATCCAGGATAATGTCTCTAACAGGGTGTGAGAACGAGAGGGGGAAAAATGCCCACGTTGTTTACTGGCCTGGAAATTATGCGGAAAAAGCGTGAAATTCGTGAGAGGTTTGGGGCAGAAAATGGAGCTCCTCTGAAATGCTAAGGATTGAGGATGGGAGAGGCGTTTGAGTTTTCTTGCCGAGGTTCCTTGCTCCTTGGTTATTATTTTTGGTTTCTGATTGCTTCCATTGCTCCTGTTGTGTCTGATCTTGTTTTGTTTATGAGTTTTCTTGCTGAGGTTTCTTGCTTCTTGGTTATTATTTTGGTTTCTGTTTGCTTCCATTGCTCCTGTTGTGTCTGATCTTGTTTTGTTTATTTTTTGTATTGTTACTGTTCTCTCGCACCTTCGTCTTGCTGAGGTTCCTTTCCCTTGCTTTAGTTTTGTTTTATGTTGCTATATTCTTGCTGTCTCTTGCCCCCTTTCATGCTGATGTTTGTTCCTTGCTCCTTGCTTGCTTCCTATTATTATTATTATTTTTTTTTGGCTTTAAGTTACTACAGTTCTTGTCTCCTGCCCTGCCTCCTTGCTTTGCTTGCTCTGTCATCTTTAGACTAAGAAATGGGTCATAGACAGTGCTCGGCCTTCTCATAATGGAAGTTGTGTATTCTATTACTTCTATGGTGACAATACTTTTTCTTTGCCTTGTTACTGTTTCCGTTGTGTCGGCCCATAGTTCAGTTTTTCTTCAGATTATAAGAATGGGAGATAGAGGGGGAGTGGGGGAGGCAGTTCTCGCTGAAGCTCATTGCCTTCTTTTTGGTTTATGTCACGGCTGTTCTTGTCTCTTGTCGATCACGAGACCCCTGGACAGGGTTATTAACACTCACAGACTCCATGACTTCCCCAAAATAAAATACAACACAATACAATAGGTTAAATGACCATTGGAGGGCTAATGAAGAGAAAAATAATACTCCAAGGCTCCTAAGGCATATCTTCAGGGAAATAACAGAATTTGGTTATAGTCCAGGTACAGTAGTTTACACGATGACGAGAGTTTTTATTTCCAGTACTTCCGCTTTGTTCCACGCCATACGTGTCTCGTCTCGCACCCGTCCCTTTCCCTTCCGCCTCGCCCACCCATCCTCCTCTCTTGTCCCTCACCCAACGGCCACACTCCTCCCCCTCTCCTCTCCTCCCCTCTGCCATCCCTACCCAATCGAACCAAATCCCTTCCCCTTTCCTACCCTCCCCGCCCATCCTCCATCCCACTGCTGCCAAACCCCTCCCATCTCCTCTCCTCCTGCCTATTCCCCTCCCCTCCCTTATCCCCCTATCCATCCCACTCCTCCCACCCCATCCCCTTCCTTGTCCTCCCCCTTCCTAGCCCCCTCCCCCTTCTCACTCATTGTCCCCCCTCACTCTATTTCCCTCGACCCAGTTTAATTTAGTGTTACTGCCGACCCCGTCATGTCTGGCTCGCTAATGACGAAGTCCCAGGAGTTTCCAACTGAGCGGCTATGGTAAGGGTAATACATTTAATCCTTTGTCACGTGCGTAATTGTTGACCATTTATCGTATTAAACACCTACAAAAATAAACACAGAGGCTCATATGTAACACTCCACGTCCTCTCAACCAGGGGGATTTCTGGTGTGTTGTGGTGTCAGTATTAAAGTGTCTGCCCAGCATCGTTCATTTCCTACTGCCACTGCCACACCCACGCCCACACGAGCCGACTGAACCGTCCCTGCAACACATAAGATACTGCCACGTGTTTCCAGTGTGCGCTAATTACGGGCAACCCTCTATATGGATTTACTTATCACAACAAGGGCAATTTATTTTTTTTATTTATTCCTGGCACCACCTAACGATTTATCAAACTTCGGAAAGAGTCTCCGTTTCAGACCAATTAAATGGTCGGCCCGGGGCGAGAGTAAATCAACAGAAATACCATAGTCCTGAATATTGTCCTTACCCCAACATTAATACGGTTCCTCTCCGAACTATACTCTGTTCACTTCACCATGGCGAATTATCACCATCCCTCCACCATAAATGCTGAGCTATAACAAGAGAGTAACGCCAGAAAGGGTTGCTAGAAACGAAGAAGTGCAATGGAAAGTCCGTGGTATCGTCTTATGCTGCCATTAAGCTACGGAAATTAGGTTGCAAAGGTACGAAAAGCTCCACCAAGTTAAAGTGACTGACCTATAGAATATATTTAAACGGTAGGGAAAATAAACCAAACAAAAAATGCAGCCTTTTCATTTATACTGTTATGAGAGAAAGTTACCAACATCTGTAACTCCATCATTTAACTTGGCGGAGATTATCGTCCTTTTGCAGCTTAATTTCTCGTACCTCAGTGGCAGAATATGACTACTATGGCTCAACTTTCTTTCCATGGAACTTCTTCGTGACTAGCACCATATTCCAGCGTAAATGTCTAAGTACAGCTCAACACTGACGATAGAGAGATGGCAGTTTTACACCTATAGTCGGTTTATTATTACCTGAGGGAACTGAACTGCTCTCACACCTTGAATACTAAATCGTGGCTGCATGAAATTCGATGAGCCACAGCTGTCAGATGGGACCGAGTCTCATTGGTTACTATTCAGATACCCTCCAGTCTGGCTACACATGGCCATCAGCCGGGATCAGAGGGGTTACGGATCATTGTCAAATGAAAATAAATAGACTACAGTAAAAGTGAACCGAGTATCCAGTCAGTCACCAAAGCTACCCCCACGCCCATAGCATTCCAGTATCAGTAATCCCACCTACACATGGATTCGATGGTGATTTAACGGGATTAGAGTATTTTTCACCTGAATTAAAGTTGCGTGTACCCCTAACAATTCCGTTACATATTAAATAATAAAGATAAAAATATAATAAACAGGAAACCGCATGATTTTTTCTACTTGGCCATCCATACCGCATACGAATCCACGAAGTCCTTGATTTTACTGATGGATTTTCAGTATGTTTTTCCTACAGAGAGAGAGAGAGAGAGAGAGAGAGAGAGAGAGAGAGAAACATGACTCCTCATAACACAGAAATTATGTGATTGTCTGGCTGTCGTTCCCTGACCCCCTTGACTACACCAACAACCACATTACCCTAATTAAATGCATCATCTGCACATTGCCGCGTTGTGTGTGTGTGTGTGTGTGTGTGTGTGTGTGTGTGTGTGTGTGTGTGTGTGTGTGTGTGTGTGTGTGTGTGTGTGTGTGTGTGCAAAAATTAGGTAATCAAGTGTGCTTTGTTTCGTTTCTGTAAAATGCCTGGGAAGGTGGCTGTGGAGACTATTATTATGGTGATGGTCGTAGTGGTGTTGATAGTGGTGGTAGTAATTAATGTAGTAGTGATGATGGTAATTATGGTAACATTATACTCAGTCATCTCAGTTCCCATAATTCAATCTCAACTAATTATTTTAACATCCACAATCAACCACCACATCCACTCACCAGCATACACCCATCTATCAACATTATCACCCATCTTTCTCTCAAACTCAACGCCATATATCCACGTCAACCACCCTCATCTATTCACCTCAACATCCACACTCAACCATCTCAGCTAACCACACCCATCCTCATCTATTCTCTACAACATCCACACTTACTAACCACATTTACTCTCATCCATCCTCATCTACCGATCACAACATCCACACTCAACCACCACACCATTCTCATCCATCCTTACCACACCATTCTCATCCATCCCTACCCTCTCATCCGTCTTCCACCTTTGTTTCACACTCCATCCACATCATCCAGTTTCATTTATCCACTACAACATCCACACTTAATCACCACACCCATTTCGTACGCCCTTATCTACTCACCATGACATCCACACTCTGCTACCCCACTCACTCTCCCCTTCTTCTCTCCACCACAACAACCACACTAACCCCCCCTCTACCTACATCGTCCATTTTCATCTACACCGTCACACCCACACACCCACACATATTTACCTCCCACCTTCTCGCGTTGATTGGACCACCACTCCCTCACCTCACGACCAAAAACAACCGGGATTTGTGTTCTTTACCCAAGTTTAATAGTTAGACTTGTCAACAAAAGTCTTGGGGGTTTCCTCTGGGAGCAGTTTTCGTCGCGAGAGAGACTTTTCCCTCCCACCTCGACACGTCAAAGTTCCGCAAGACTTGGTTCTGGTGTCTTGTCTGGGCTTGTATCCCCTTGTTCTTTCTCGGAGTTGCTTTTTCTTATTCAAAGTTTTTCACAGCTCATCATTTTTTCATACCTTTCCTGCCACATCGACACATCAAAAATCCTCCAGGCCTGATTTCAGTGTCTTGAGTTTGTCTGAGCTTGTTTGCTCTTGTTCTTACTGGGAGATGCTTATTTTCCTCACACTTACTTGATGTTCCTTATTGTTCGCACTTTTCCCTCCTGTTCAATACGTTAACAATTTCGTGAGGCTTGGGTAGTGTGTGTGTGTGTGTGTGTGTGTGTGTGTGTGTGTGTGTGTGTGTGTGTGTGTGTGTGTTTTGAGTTTGTCTAGTTTTGTGTTCTATTGATATTTCTGGGAGATGTTTATTCATACTTATTCAGAATTCCTGTTTCTCTCTCTCTCTCTCTCTCTCTCTCTCTCTCTCTCTCTCTCTCTCTCTCTCACTTTTCCTTCCATTCTAACAATCATATGAGTAACCATGCGCAATCCGAGATACAAAAGCGATAAAAACTTATATAAAAGTGGGTAGAGAAGTGGACGAAAGTTTCGAAAAGGTTATTGTTCTTCAAAGTAAGCCATCACCCCTCCCCCAGCACAAGCATACACACATATAATTCCCTCCAACTTCCCCAACACACACAAGTTAACAAACATAATCTACATAGCAATAACAGCCCCCTCTCCACACACACACACACATACTCCTCCTCCCCCCCAAACACACTCCCAACACACACAGCCCCCGTTCACACACACACACACACACACACACACACACACACACACACACACACACACACACACACACACACACACGTATAGCCTAGTACAAACACTACCACCCACAACACAAACACTCGCACTGGCACACTCATGCATCTCGTAAATTTATTCCATCCTCCGCAATGTGTATTTTTATGCCCTATTTCGCACCAGGATCCAACATCCTCTAGAACTGTAATGAGGAAGTAAATCAGGTTCTCTGTGAGACCTCTGTTTAAAGCGGGTAGAGATGATGTTGCAAAAGTTAAGTCCTTCACTATGATAAGTATTTAATATATTCTTGTTGCCTTCAGATGATTTTGTCTCAAAAAAGATCTCTCGTTACGCGGAGGATAAATAAAACCCAACTTCAGCGTCATGGTTAACGACATGGTAACAATGATGCCTTTCTTAATTACACTGAGGCCACCATCAGTTTATTATAACCAGCTAAACGAGGACCAATTGTTGTCAAAGGGTTAAATTCTCCCATACCTATCGGTCCATCTGTTTGTCTATCTATACGACTCGTACCTTTCTCCACAGCTCACCGTCTCATTTTACAGTTTAGTTCTTGGTCTTGCTATGCTCATTCCCCATCACTTCCCACCCCAGTTCCCTCACCCTCTGCCATCAAAGTCATGTTCTAATAACTGCCTTCTCTGTTGCCCCCCCCCCCCTCTCATCTTTCGGTCTCGCCCTCGGACTTTCTGGTGGCAACAAAGGATGAAGTATAAAAAATAAATAAAAGAGACATCGTAACGGGTAGGTTAAAGGATGCGTCTTCCATTGCAGTAGTTCATCGTATTCATCAAATTATGTTCTCGTTCTTGGTCTTCCTTTGGTTCTCCTAACACCTCCCACGCATAGTAGCTCATCGCTCGCCATCAAAGTACGAGACCTATAATTGTTTCCTCTGATGCGCGTCCCATTTTTCACACCGTGGGTACATTGAGGAAGGAGTGTGTTAAAAAGGCCAGGTTTTGACTGAGGGGAAAACTCAAACTGAAGGCCAATCATGCTGGCTTTCTCCATGAATATCGTGAACTGACACCTTACGTCCAAAAATCATTAGGAGTGACCGAGCCACTTTAGAATATCATCGCATTTAAGAATATGATGAAATATATAAAAGACGTCATCATGTATTTGGAATATTATACAGTGTGATGTGTTATATAATTCAGTAAACACTACCAATCTAAAATCACACTAAACGGAGAAACCTAAAGCCATTACGAACTGGCAAGAGAAATCAGTGTTGCGAGTTTGCCAATACTGTGGCACTAAACAACCTGCAAATCCCGACAACTACCTGGCAAGGCATATGGCTATTGCAATTAACTGTCTCGTTGCTAGTAGCTGAGGTGAGAAGGGAGAAAGGGAGTGCGGGATTTCTTTATAATGATTATTTTTTTTATGGTGCATCTTTATGAGAGGGTATCTTTTCATAAAGCTGCAAAATATGTGGAAGGGGAGACACAGGAAAGACTTTAAGGTATTTTATTTCTCTAACTCTCCAGGCGTTAGAGAGCAGTATAGAAACTGAGAACTTTGCTGTGTTTCCCTCCCACACATTTTACACACTTGTCACTCTAACTGTCACAAGGGTTACCTGTTTTTATAAGGAAGGTGAGATATCTTTCAACAAAATTAGGGAAAAAAAAATATGTGGTGCTTTCTGTTCAATGGAATGTGAGTATTTCTGCACAAAGAGAGAGGTCAGCCTTTGATATGAAATGAGAGCTATCTTCTAACGTGATTGAGAGCAAATGATGATCAAGATAACGCTAAATGTTTGCCCGTTTGTTTGCAAATAAAAACTCGCTGTTACCTACTCCAGCGGCTTTGGCTTCTGGAATTTTGAGAAAGTTGTTAATTTACTCACATCCAACCTCTCAGCTGATGTGTGTTGCGGAGTACACAAAAGAATCTACAATATCAAACCATCCACAACGCGGACTCTCCAATTGTTCTACGGTTTACCCCATTGCTTTCACAGTGGTAGGCAAAATATAACGATAATTAACACCATTTGAACACACACACACACACACACACACACACACACACACACACACACACACACACACACGCACACACACGCACACACGCACACACACACACACACACACACACACACACACACACACACACACACACACACACACACACACACACACACACACACACACACACACACACACACACACACACACACACACTTGAAGCCTTATTTCGTTCGCAAGTTTCCTTCTTCCACATTTTCCCTTGTCTCCATTCCCTCCCTCCTTTCCCTATTCCATCGTCTCCTCTTTCTTTCCCTCCTTCTCTTCTTTTCCTTCTCCCCTCCTCCTCTAATCTCTCCCTTTCCTCTCATTTCCCCTCCTCTCCTTTTCCCTGCTTCCTTCCTCTCTGCTTTCGTCTTCTCTCTTCTCCTCTCTCGTCCTGTTACCTCCCATTCCTTCCATCTCGTCTCCTCTCTCCCCTCCCCACCCTTCCTCTGCTCCTTCTGCATCATCCTGCTCTGATTGTCATACTGGAAATGCTTTGACAGTGTGATCAACGGGTGAAAGGGGAAAGGAGATGGAAAGGGAAGGGAAAGAGAAGGGAAGGGAAGAGAAAGAACTAGGAAAGGAAGAGAAAGGGAGGGGGAAGGAAGAGGAAGAGGAATGCAAGGGGAAATATGGAAGGGAAAAAAAGGAAGGGGAAAGAAGAGAAGGGAAGGGAAGGAGTGTGACTATGGCATTTTTGCACAATATTCTGAAGGTTTGGGTGTAAGTGAAATAACGCAATGTAAGTAGATAGAATATGAAAGTGTGTTAGCAGAGAAGATGAAGAGTGAGTACGAATGAAGAGAAAATATGAAGTGTTTATGACTGTGAATGAAAAATATGATGCCCATGTGAGCAGAGTGGGAAAATATGGCAGGTGAGTGAATGTATACTCAAATGGACGAGGAGAGTCTGAGCGCGTGCGTGCAAAAAGATGGAGATTATGGATGACTGAGTTAAAAATGTCAGACAGACTGCGAGCGGAGAAAAGGGGGGAAAGACCGAACGAGCAATAGAGAGAAGAAAATGGAGGGTGAACTAGTGGAGCTGGAGAATGGATAAGCAATTTGAAAGTGAGTGTGTGTGAAAAAATGAAGTGTATGAGTGACTGGGAGTGCAAAATAATGTCAGATTAACTGCGTGAATAAAGGAATAATGCCAGACGTCAATAGTACATGAAAAATGGGAAAAAATGAAGGATGGCTGAGTGGGCGTAAATGGAATATGGAAAAAGGAAAATGGACAAGTGACGGAGAAGCAATCTATGTGCGTGAAGTGAGGTAATGTCAGCGCTGTAAATGATGGAGGACATGACGGGGGTAAAGGCGATGCGTGGAGATGAGCGGTGGAGGGTGATGCGTGGTGGAGATTAATGGTGGAGGGATGTGATGTGGAGGTGGGTGAAGTGGAGGGGGGTTGAGGTGAGTGGTGGATGGATGGAGGTGATGCGTCGTAATTAATGGTGGGCGGAGATGATGCATGGCAATGGGTGGTGGAGGTATGTGATGTGTGACGGTGATCAATGGAGAGTGGAGCTGAGTAGTGGATGAAGGTGATGTGTAGTGTTGATACCTGTTGGAGGGAGGTGATGTGGAGAGGGTGGGGATGGGAGGTGGAAGGTGATGTCTGGTGATGAGTGATGGAGGAAGGTTGATGAGTGGTGGAGATGAGTGATGGAAAACGCAGTGTGTGGTGGATATGAGTGGTGAATGTGAGTACTTCAGTGTAGGTGGCTTGTGCAATACGGGTGTAGGAGAGGAGAAAGACATGCAGCTTGTAAGAGGATGCAAGTGATTGGAGAAGAGAGGAATGGAAGGAGAGATGTGAAATGTAAGAAAACAAGACACAACAAAACGATACGAGACGAAACGAAATATAACAATCAGAAAAGGAAAGAAAAAACAAGCGCGACGTACACAAAGGAGAAACTATACGATATGTAATCTATTGTGTGTGTGTGTGTGTGTGTGTGTGTGTGTGAGAGAGAGAGAGAGAGAGAGAGAGAGAGACTGGAGAAAAGTGACTACAGCGATGAATAAAAAACAGCAGGAAACGGAAGAAAGTTTCATTCAAAGGGAATGGAACCATCAGTCTAAAGGAACGAGAATCCAGGAAAAATGAATAAAAGAAATATAGAAAATGGAGAAAGAAGATAGAGGACAAGAGGAGCAGAGAGGAGAGAAGAGGGAAAGAGACATGAGGCAGGTAAGAGGAGGGAAGGATAAGGAGAGAGGAGAGGAGATGGTAGATAAAGAGAGCAAAGGAAAAAAAGATAGTGAGGGATACGAATGGGAGGTGGAGTTGAAGGGTGGAGAGAGGAGGGAACGAGAATCCAGGAAAAATGAATAAAAGAAATATAGAAAATGGAGAAAGAAGATAGAGGACAAGAGGAGCAGAGAGGAGAGAAGAGGGAAAGAGACATGAGGCAGGTAAGAGGAGGGAAGGATAAGGAGAGAGGAGAGGAGATGGTAGATAAAGAGAGCAAAGGAAAAAAAGATAGTGAGGGATACGAATGGGAGGTGGAGTTGAAGGGTGGAGAGAGGAGGGACGAGAAATGGAGGAGGGGAGAAGAGAGGACAGAGGAAATGAGAGGAAAAGAGAAAGGGAGTGTATGTGGGGGAGGGGGGGAAGAGGATGAGAGAGATCAAATCAATGTAGATATGACACTGTGGACGAGGTGGGGTGAGAGAGGCAAGACGTGTAGAGGAGAGGGGAGAGAAGGAGAAGAAAAGAGATAAAAAGAAGGTACAGGGAATGTGAGGAGAGAAAAGGGTACGGAAGGAGAGGGAATGGGGAAGAAGGGAAAGAGGAAGAAGAGAGCAGAGCAGAGGAAAAAGGAGGAGAGTGAGAGGAGAATGAAAAAAAAAGAAGGAATGGGGGTGAAGGGAAGAAAAAGAACATAGATGGCGAAGGAGAGGAGAGGATGGGGATGGAACCGATTAAATCAATGTAGATATGACACAGTGGAGATAGGGTGAGGAGAGAGAGGCACAGTGTGGAGAAGAGAAGAGAGGGGAGGGGTGGGGAGTAGGTGAAGTGAGAGAAAAAAAGAAAGGGTAGGAAAAGTGAAGAAAGTAGAGTACAGAAGGGGAAGAGGTAAAAGAGGAGAGGAAATGAGAGAAGGCAAGAGGAGAGCAGAGAAAGGGAAAGGCAAAGGTGGAAGCGATAAAATCAAAATTGATATGACATAGTGGATGAAGGGGAGAGAGAGAGAGAGAGAGAGAGACAGACAGACAGACAGACAGACAGAAAGAGACAGAACGAGAGATGTGGAAAGGAGAGGAAAAAAGAGAAGAAGAGGGAAAAGAAAGAGGAGCAAAGAGAAAAAGTAGATGAGAGATGAAGAGAGGAGAGGAAAGAGAGGAGAGGCAACGATGGAGCCGATAAAATCAATGTACATACGACAAAGTGAATTAGGTGGGGTAAAAGCGAGAATGGTAAGATGTGGAAAAAGAAAGAAAACGGGGGAAAATAAAAACGAGGGAAAAACAGTTGGGGAAAGAGCAGAGAAGAGAGAAGGAGAGGAGAGGAGAGAGGTGAGGATGGAGGCTATAAAATCAATGTAGATATAACAGTGGATGAGGTGGGGTGAGAGAGAGACAAGATGTGGATACCGGAAAGGAGTTGTGAAAGGCATCCAAGAAACTGAAGGCGTAGAAGGGAGGCGTGAATATCGACTTCTTTCACAGCTTTCCACATACCCCAGTGCTTTATTCTGACCAAGGCCACGTCCACACCAAAAGCACGCTGGGAGGGGAGGGCACAGGCTGAAATTTTGCCTCAACCCATACAAGCGGCTCCACTAGACGCAGGTGGGTGAGGGCGAGAAATTCTATGGGTTACAGTGAATCAGAACTTACACCCGCGCCAGCAAGAATTTCGTGTGGACGTGACCTGAAGCAAAGCAGTTTAAGTATTCAGCAGCTTTGTCGTACATCAGTAATATTTTTGCTAAGGCAAGCCTAACTAATTATAAGTCGTCTGACAGTTTGAGGCACTAAAATATTATTGAAAGGGTTCATTTACGAATGTCTCTAGCCTCTTCAGTACGAGACGCCCTTCCTAGGCTGGAAAAAAAAAATCGTCTGACGATGGAAAAGGAAATCATCCATAGGTTTATCGTGCACTGGCTGAATAAAACGAAACAAAATCTGTCCATATCTTATAACCAGAGACATACCAAATATAAATGCAAACACATAGCATTAGCCAACCCATCCAGCCCAAACATTATTCCGCGACTGCAAGCATCCATTAACACTGACGCTGAAAACAGGGGGGAAAATTACGAGTTTTAAAAATGTGCGTGCCGATTTCCCCTGGTTCCGGCATTCTGGTGATTATCGGTAAGGCGTGTTCGGTACCAGATTAGGGCCGAATTGTTCAGCACAGTTTGCATACTCTTGTCGTCGGTTCGTTTAGGTTCGGTTAATATAGGGTAGGCTAAGTCTGGCTAAAGTTTGGTGAGACTGGGTTAGGTTGGGTTGGATTAGATTAGGTTAGGTTAGAAACTCTACATTAACTATATCAAATTAACTACGAATAACAATTTTCCCCCCACCTCTCGGGTGCATTTCTGTAACATCACGTGGAATATCAGAGCCATGAAAAACACTAAGAGGCTTAAATGTAATAAGCTTAGACGTGAAATTATAAACTGAATTTTTGACAATGTTTTCCAAAGCGCTTAGAGGAAGCTGTAGTCAAAGGTGGGGTCCGTTTCCAGTCAGCAGGCTTCTGACATTTCACGGCTGAGACCCATGTGTGTGTGTGTGTGTGTGTGTGTGTGTGTGTTACAGTCAGACGATTTTTTAAAGCTAAACTGTAGGGGTTGAAAGTAGCCTTAATTAACCCTTTCACTTGAGCCGGAGAGGGACGCCTTCATATGGTGGCACTGATATACAGTAATTGGCCGGATACACTGCCTGCTCATCCCATGGTCTATCAACTACTTGTTCATCCCCGGAAAGGAGGATGGTGGGCTGTAGGAGAAGACCAAGTTAGGCCAGCAGTTCGCCAATTTCACGGTGGACTGCAGACTGAAGTTTCCCTCCTCCTATAGTCCACCATCCTCCTTCAGGGGGATGGAGAAGAGGTGAGGGGCATTTATATAACCTGGTAGCTCCACCGCTCGGCCAGATCGGTGACACCACGTGAAGGCGTCTCTCTCCAGCACTGTAGTAAAGATATAATGTGGGGGCATCCTAGTGAAAAGATTTAATGATGCTATTTGATTCCAGAACTGTTGCCCTGACTTGCTGGCATTGCCTGTGTGTGTGTGTGTGTGTGTGTGTGTGTGTGTGTGTGTGTGTGTGTGTGTGTGTGTGTGTGTGTGTGTGTGTGTGTGTGTGTGTGTGTGTGTGTGTGTGTGTGTGTGTGTGTGTGTGTGTGTGAACGCGCCTCTCTCTCTCTCTCTCTCTCTATCTATCTATCTATCTATCTATCTCTGCCAACCCACCTCAATACTCCTTACTTTTAGTGCTTTCTCTTACTTAAGTTGCAAAGAGAACACGATTTTCTGAAGTGTAAAGATCCAATGTTACTTTTGCTTTCGTGTTCGTTCGCGTGTGAAAAGACAGAGAGAGAGAGAGAGAGAGAGAGAGAGAATTTCCTTCCCTTTTCCCTTCTTTACATCTTCCTACCTATCTCTCTCCCCCTTCTCCCCTCTGTCTTCACCTGCCTCTACCGTCACCATGACAACGCTTGCAGCATGCCGGCCACCGCGTCTCTTGGTGGGCTGCAGGGCGTTATTAATTAAGTGCCTTATTCAATTTACTGCCAAGATCGCATCAAAGTCTGCCTCAGAGATATTATGGCCGAGTCTTTTGGGCTTCAATTTTATTTTGTCTTTCCGTGTTCACAATAATGGCACGATGTAATTAAAGGATCATAAAACATGAGACGTGATTATAATGAAAAGGTTTTAGAAAAAGTGACGTGCTCATCATCATCATCATCTTCACTACAGTGGCGTAATTCTTATATTCTTGATGTACCGCGCTTACTCCAACCTGACAAAAATCCTTAACTCCTTTCAGTTCACTTGCTAATTAAATGTAGTCAGACTGGAGGGGTGACTTAATTATTCACCATGGACACTCATTCCTACCCAACAGACACTCATTCCTACTTAACAGACACTCATTCCTACCTAACTGATGAGACTCATCAATTGTCATGCAACCGCGACATGATATTGACGTTTTAGGAATGGGTCAGTTCCATAATTAAAAAAGAAAAAAAAAATAGTTTCACGGATTCGTACGGCTTAGGAGAGACTTACAGAAATGTGGCAGCTAAACTTGGCCAAAAATTAATGTCTTCACTATCATACATCCTTCCTACAGCAATTTTCAATTTGGGAGAGACTTTTCCAATAGAAGAGGTCAGATGAAGCTTTTACAAATCCGTTTTCTTAGAGACTGCTTTTTAAAACTGAATAAAATCATCTGGAACTATACTGTTCTTCCTCTAACTTGGTCCAGATTTTCCCAGCTTATTTCACGTAAATCAGTAGCAGAAAAAGACAATGCTACAGCTCTACATCGTCTCCAGCATCACATTTTAGTGTTACTCTTATTATAGCTCAGCATTCAAGATGGACAGATGACAATATTAGGTCAAGTTAAGAGTAAAAACAGTATAGCTAAAATAAATTATGATAAACCTCTGATTTAAGAGTTTAAGTGCCATATTTCATCCATTGTCAAGATTGCATCATAAGTCACAATCAATTCCACGACGTTATGACTCGTATTTGTTAAAGATCCAGATTACTTTATACGGCATAAATTCCCACTGTAGAAAATTATTAACAAAAGTCGTATACATTGGTGGGTTGCCTTTTCTTACTTTAACTTTCATTCCTGCCTGGTTGTTAAACGCCTGGTAGCTTTACGAATGATGACAGACATGTGGACAGTTTTTTTTTTTTTTTTACATACCTGAAGTGCCGGAGAGTTTGTAAATACAGTTCCATTATATCAGAGTCTTTGGAAAGGCTTTTCTTCATTATCTGGCTTATATATCGTGGGAGGATTCAGCTTAAAAGGACTGAGTCGTGATGCAACATTTCACAAGAGATGCGAATAAAGATTTTTGTGATGCAGGATTTAACAAGGGACGCGAATATAGATTGTATCTCATATTTTCCCTTTTTTTCTTGTTACTGCCAGTTCCATTCAAGTTAGGAGAGACTTTTCTAGTGCTGAGGCTTCATTAACTCCTTCTCTAATTGGAGGCTTACTTATGATCCGTAAAATCGTCAGGAGGGACCAAAATTATAAAAAAACAAGACGTCAACACACTAATTGACATGTGGAGGTGTGCGGTACGTAGGAGGACTACTGGGCCTTGAGAGCGGGTTGTGAAGCCTATGCCCAGAGTCGGTCACATAAAAAAAAAAAAAAAATTGGATTAAGAAGATGCCCTAGTACCTCAGGGGCCCGAGATGCTAGCTGGACAGGAGTGTGGAGAGAGGAGGAGGAATGGAGGGAAAAGGAGGGCGACAGGAGGAATGTGGAAGAAGAGTGGGGGCAGGGAGAGAAGGAAGGAAGGAAGGAGAGATAAGGGAGAGAGAGAGAGGATGGGAGGAGGAGGAATTAATGAAAAAGGGAGGGCGGGAACGAAAGACGGGCAAGGGAGAGAGGGAGGAATGAATGAGGACTGGGTACGGGAGAGGGGAAGGAGGGAGGAAAGGATAGTGGAGAGAGGGAGGGAGGAATGAGGAAGACGGAGAGATAGGGGGAAATTGAGACGAAGAAGGAGAGAGCGTACGAGTAAAAAAAAAAAAAAGAAAGAAAGAAAAAAAAAGGATAAAAGGATAGGGAACAGAGAACGAGAGCAAGGAATAACGATTGGGTATGAAATGGGTGGAAAAGTGAGAAGGGGACCAGCGAATATTATTTCATTTTTCTGGGTGGACAACACAAGAGAACACTCACATAACTCCGAGGGGACGAAAGAAGCGGATGTGCTTTTTCTGACTCTCGCACGGTCGTCTCTCTTCTAGTACTTTATTCCTGCTGACGCCAGACGATGTTACTCAGTTGAGATTGAGCCACAGGTAATTACATTTTTGTACGGTCAGCTATATCATGGTTGAGACGACTTTAGTATTCTATTCCTGTTAATAACAGACGATTTTATTCAGCTGAAAGTGCGTCACAGGAGCTTTAGATTATGAAAGGGACGAATGAGGAACACATACCATTCGTCTTCATCATAACAACGAATACGTTTTGTTTCGTTTGTTCCTGCTACCTCCGAATGATTAACTTTAAAGACCTCAGTTAGTGAAATGGTTAATGAAGGCAATATCAAACTCCTCCAGTTAGGAAAGTCTATCCTAACCTGAATAAAGTTGTCTGGAGATAGCAGGATTATAGTACAGAATGACGTAGTCGTTCTGAATGGGCTGAGAGATGAGAGAGGAAGACGTACAGTACTGCAATAAGCTTTTTAATCTGTCTGCATGGACGAACTCTGAAGATATATTATTGAAACTTCGCAGGAGCGAAAGAGGAGAACTAAACTTTATTACACCGAGGAGACAAAACCACTCTACACTCTCATATTGCTTTCTTACGTGACAAGAGACGGGACACTATTATAACCTACCAAGATCGAAAAACTAGGGTACTTGCGTCTCGAATCAAAATCTAATCAAACAACCTTTTCTTAGGTGCGCATAAATCTTCCACGTTAATATGCTCTTTAAATTATACATACAAATTATGTCGATATTAGACAGCTATGATTAAGCCCAAGGAATTACGGCCCATGAGTCGTACGATGCATATGACACGTTATTACTTTGTTATTTATACAGAATACGGCTATGTCAGTAATACATAAATAAATACATACACAAATAAAGATAGGGCTGATGATGATGATGATGATGATAATGAAGGAACTACGATTATAATTGGTGACAACTCGATTTATTTTCACAGGAGACGAAAATAGCTGCAAGGCGAGTAAAATTATCCAGGCCATCATTTTCTTAAGTTACAAAAATAAGTCCTTCTTTCCAGAACACAAAAACGTGATTAATTATGTCTTCCTCTAACGCACGCCGAAAATACATCTTAATATTATGAAGCTGAAAATAGAAGGCAAGTCTTTCACAACACAGACGGAACAGAAATAGCAGAATAGTTTGCATGACTTTAGAATATTAACACTTGAGTACGATGACTTTTTTTTTACATGTAGGAGCGTCTCAAGGAATGACTCTGCTTAGTGACTAACTGAAGATTTTCCGAACGAGGTCACCAACTCCAACAGACTTTAGCAAGGCCCCAGATTATGATTTTGTGCTCCTGTATCTGTTGGTAATTTTGTTCTTGTTCGATTATATTCATGATACTCCTTTAGCACGATGCGTCCTTCCTATTTTATTAATGTTACCAGTATGCGATTTTGTTCAGCGTCATGTCTTGGTGAATAGTTTAAGCACAATCTCCATACGCCCTATCAGTCCAGTGACGTATTTTTCATCTCCATCAGGCAATCAACAAGCGATAAAGTGAAGGAAGAATAAGATTTGGCGCTGGTGACTATTAAGTTAGGCTGGTACATAACGGTGCATACAGCGGGAAGTACAGAGAACAAGAGGCCTATTGGCCCATGACGGGATTATCTACTGTGGAAACAACTACTTCTACTAAAGATCTAACCAACGTGTGCGAGAAAAAGAAAAGACGAAGGTTCTACCCGACCCACCACGACCTACGGTAAACCAACAAGAGGGACTGAAGAACATCATGACTGTTGGAAACAACAAGCATAGACATAACTGCAAGAAAGACAGAAAAGGAAAAGCAGTTCTAAGCAATCTCAGATCTACAATTCTGAATTTATGGGAGGATATACATATGACAGAACATTCTCATAATTAAGTACTCATTTTACTGACGTCTGGATGGGACTGGGACAAAGAGCTCACTTAAGACAACCAAAGAGGAAAGACAGAGAGGATAGGGCAGGAAGGTCGAGGAGGGTGAATAGGGATTAGGGTTTGGGTGTTGGGGATTGTTAGGCCTGTTTGCTGGGTTGCGATTCACACAAGCCAATGGGAGCAGAAATGCTTGGTGATCATTTTGTTGAGATGGTAACTCTCACAGCATGCAGCACTGAGCAACATGAATGGGTTCATAGCTAGCCAAACAAGCAGACATACAGAGAGACACACAGACAGACAGATGATAGATGACATAGAATAGAAGGATATAAACAGATACACAAAGATAGAAACAAATAGTAGTAAGGAGGCTACAGACAGTCTCTGTTAACCCTTTCTGTACCAAGTCGTGGCAGAAAGTGTACCTTCAGCCTAAAACACTATCTGCACCTTCGTAATGAGATATAATATGGCACAAGCACCACAAATCTAGAATTACTAACAGTATCAAATGAACAATGATTACGCTCGACGAATCACTGCAAAACTCAGCGTTCCTTGGGGTGCAGATGGGTTTTTGGTCGAGGGTACCATAACCTACACTGCTCGCTAACGACCCACTAGGGATCACTTTAAAGCCAGAGAAAAACAGAGAGAGGGAGAGAGTTGTAGCTGTGTTCCAAGCACTGCAATCCGTGTATATGTACAGTACAATGTTCTCTGATGGCCTCTCTGGTGGCTGGGGTACGGAGCAGCTTTTGAAAAGGCCGAGAAAAAGAAAAAGAAACACGAAAACTGTTGTGGTTTCTCTGTGGTATTTCTACAACAAAGCTGACCTTCTGTTCTCTAAACCCAGCACTTCTTTTTATTCGGTACAGTTTGAAGTACTGTCAGAATTTAATCCTATTCTGCAATGACATATTTTACTTATTCTTGCTACCTACTCGTACAAACAATTTTCTTCAAGCGCTGGTAAATAAAACCATCGTACTGTAGGTGTTCCTAAAGATCAGTGTCTCTTAAATTTAATGAAATCGTCTGGAAACAGAAACATCAATACTTACGTGACGTCCTCGGACTGAACTGAGTAAAGGAGATCCAATGTAAAGAAGACACTGACGAAGGCTACACTTAACTCCATTTCGAAAAATCTGTCAGGAGCTAAGTAAATCCATTCAGAAGTAGGAAGAATAAAAATGAAAACCTCATTAGGCTGAAAGATCTAACGTTACCCACAGTTCGGAAAGTCTCTGTCAGGCTAAATAAAATAGTCTAGAGGCAGCATAAATGAAATTATAAATAATGTAGCACTGAAACGATTAAAACTATCCTTACACAGACTAGGAGTGGCTGAGCTACGGCCGATCCAGTACGAGAAGTCCCTCCTGAATTGAATAAAATCTCTCCAAACCTAAATTAAGCTTTCTGGATAGATAAGTAATAAAACGACAACTAGATAATGGAAGTGTAGAGTCTATAATTATCCATACACCAAGACCGAGCAAACAAACCGAGTATATATCCCTGGATTGTATTGAATGCCATCGTTATTATCTGTTTCTCCTTGTCATTTTGTATTGCTCCTCGTCAGTTTTCATTTCTCCTTTTTTTCATCTCTCCTCATTACTCTTCATTTCTTCTCGTTAGTGTTCATTTCCCCCAATTAGTTTTCATTTTTCCTTGTTATTTTCTGTTTCATCTCGCAAGTTTTCATTTCTTCTCATTTGTTTTCATATCTCCTTGTTAGTCTTTACTTCCCTTTTCACCATCGATGCCTGTAAAATTTGGAGAGCTTATGATTTTTTTTTCTCTCTGGATTGCCGTCATGTCCAAGGCAATCTTCCGACATAAACACGCTAAGCTTTCATTATAAGGGGCCGTGGTTGACTAATGGTGTTGAAGCTTGGGTTTTGTGACTCTTGGAATATAGTTCATAATGCATCTTGGTGAATACTGAACGACCACCGTAGAAATGTGGGGAACGAAACAAGACATATCGAAACTCAAAAGACACACACACACACACACACACACACACACACACACACACACACACACACACACACACACACACACACACACACACACACACACACACACACACACACAAGCACACAAGCACGCACGCACGCACGCGCGCACACACACACACACACACACACACACACACACACACACACACACACACAGAATGAAAAAAAGGAGGAAAGAATGGGAAAACACGATAATTTCCGAGCTTTCGTGTATGGGGACCTCACTAGCCTATATCACTCGGCTCTTTGCTGGAGACGTGAATAGATGAAAATATTCTAAACATTTTTTGCTTCGTTCTTTCCTCGAGGATGTCAACATATATATGGATCTAGGTGTTACATGAAGCTGTGTCTGTCAGTCTACCACTCAGTTCACTCAATCAATCAATCTACAGTATATACTTCTGTCGATCTATCATTCACCCACACATTCACTCAGTCTATCAGTCTGTTCTTCTGTCTGTCCATCCATCCATCCATCCACCAGTCTTTACGAGTATTTATTAAACTATTTACTAAAGGGAGGAAACAAGGGATGAGAGTAAATTCGTAGCCAGACCCACACCTCAGCACCAAGTTAGGCCTGAGGGTCACAGTTGGCCTCACCTACGATCATTTCACTCGCCACTGAGCTCCCGGTGCGTCCCTAACGACCCTTTGTGTTTGGGCCTACGTTGTTTTGCTCTGTGCTTCTGTGGCCGGGCTGTGGTATGCTGTGGTGCGGAGTAGTGTATGATGTTTTGGTGTTGTGTGGTTTGTGGGTGTGGTGTCAGGGACTGTGAGGGTGTGGTGTTGGGTGATGAGGTGTGTGTTCGGTGTGTGGTGTGTTATGATGCTGAGTGATGTGTTTTTGTGACAAATGTGGTAAAATATGGTTGAGGTGAGGTGAGGTGAGGTGTGGTTTGGTGTGGTATTGCGAGGTGCAATGGTGTGCTTTGGTTGGGTGATGTGTCGTCGTATTGAAATCTAGGATAATGTTCTCTGTTTTACTTACATAGTAGTTTTTATAGACGAATATGAAGTATTGTATTGCGTTGTGTGTGAATATGTACAATTTCCTTCTCCGTTTCTGTGTGTGTGTGTGTGTGTGTGTGTGTGTGTGTGTGTGTGTGTGTGTGTGTGTGTGTGTGTGTGTGTGTGTGTGTGTGTGTGTGTGTGTGTGTGTGTGTGTGTGTGTGTGTGTGTGCGTGCGTGCGTGCGTGTATTATGACATGCCATAAGGCTGTGGACGCACAGTATCCCGGTGTTATGTATGGGTAGTAAGTGCTGTTCAGTATTGTAATATGGTGTGAGAGGAGTGGGTGCATGGCTGTATAGTGTAGGAGATGTGGGGTGTATAGTGTGGGGTGTATGGTGTGGTGTGTGTGGTGTGGAGTACATGGTATGGAATGTATGGAGTGAGCTGTATGGTGTGGTGTGTATTAAGAGGAATATGGCATGAAATGGTTTGAGAGTTTGAAGGAGGGATATAATGGTGTGTGGGTGTAAGTGTGGCACAGGTGATGCTCTCGTAATGGCAAATCATTACGTTTTTATAAGCACTCCTGAATCAATTTATAGCCTATGATATGGGGTTTACTTCCCACAATTTCACCCTTTCAGTGTCCAAATCGTGCTTTCTTTTCCTCGCCGATTTCGAGCGCGTAAAATATATGGCTTCTTGTCATAGATTTTTTTTTTTTTTTTAAGAGAGAGAGAGAATACATCTGAATTATGTACAAAAAATACCGTAACATTTCCCTGTCTATCTTTATCTTTCTGTGTGTTTTTTTCTGTCTACATTTTTGACTGTCTACCTACGTATGAGATTCCCCTGATTCCCCTAACCATTCCCCTGACCATGAAATTTCAATTTAAAATGCATGCAGTATAATCTATCCATCACTCCAACCCGCATCATAACATTTACACATTTAATCAAGCAATTTTGTACACACTATAGACTCTGCTGCCTTCCATAAATGACATTGTTATTACCAAATATTACATTTTGACGGTAATACATATTTTGGTTGGAGATCCACTAAATAAATGATTTCATAGATTTAGAGATACAGGATGCATTTCTCTCCCTCAGGGTCGGAACAACTTTAGTATTTTTGCAGCTAATGCCAGATCAGTTTATTTGGTTAAGAATGAATAACACGAGCCAAAGATTATTAATGTTTGAACAGAAACTTCGATTCTTTACACAATGGAAAGGCAGGGAAAAATGAAGAAATTACAGACACTATTGACAATTGTAAAAGAAGTTATCAGTCATCATATACTGATAGCAATATCTGTGAATTATATTTGGCATTTTAATTATTATCTGTCATTGCTCTGCGCCAGTATTTAAACGATTCCCTGGCTGGATATCGGTAGTATTCTGATGGTAATATTTATTCTGGTGGGGATCCGGTATATAAGCAATTGTATGGATGGGTATGAGGAAGGGAAAAACGCCAACTGAATAGCCCTGCACCCTGTATATTGCAAATTACCCCATATAATGAACCCCCTCGCCTGCCCCCACTGCCCTATATAGTGACCTCGCTCCCCTGCCACCTCTATACCCTACGACCTCTCCTCTTGTCCTCCTCTTATCCATACAACGACCCTCTCTCCCTTACACCCCTGCCTTAGCATCACTGCCTTCCCTAACCCCTACAACGACCTCACCTGTCCCTGTCCCTTTATACCATACAACGACCCTCTGTTTACTCTCCTGTCTCAACATCACTGCCTCCCAGCCCACACGACGACCCCCTGCCCCCGTGCCCCATAAAACAACCCCTTCCCCAGCACACTATACGCTATACAAAGACCTTTCCCACCACCCCATACGCCACACAACGACCCCTCCCCAGCACCTCATACGCCATACAACGACACCCCTTGCCACACTACTCGTCGTGCACCCAGTAAATAGCCCAGTTCCCCATACATCGACCTCACCCCCACCCCGGCACCTATCAGGACAGCTCGTCTTTTCCAGCTGATACCAGACCATTTCATTCAGCTGAGAGGGCTATTCGGTTTCGAGAGGCAGGTTTTATTCATATCTTATTCTTGCCGCAATAAGAAGATTTTATTCAGCCTGGAGGTGCACCCTAGTAGTGAATGAGTTCGTGAAGGTTATAACTAATTTTCAAGTTCCAAAAATCTCTCCTATACAAAATAAAAATCGAATGAACAAAGGGAACATTACAATTTAAAACACATCATCATACTGGTAAAGTTAAGTCAGTTACCCCCCTTCATTAGCCTATACAACTCTTCCTTCCTCCCTCCCCCCTCTCCCCTTCCTCCCAATCTACTTCACTCATCCTATATTTCCCCCTCTACCTTCCCCCTTCCTCCCCATTCTACTCCCTCTCTACCCATTTACCTATCCCCGCCTCACTGTACTGCCAACGCCCTGTCATAACTGTTTTACCAGCTTTTACGGAAACTGGTTTTTAATTTACTCAATGGAATTCTGTGGCCTATTATCAGAGAGCGAACGGGATCCTGGTTCTGACAATACAGAGTTATGGGATGTACTTCACTTTAGCTTTGCGGTTTATCCCTTTCAGTACGATCAGGTTATTTATTTATGTATTTACCTTTTTTAATGTGAAGGCATCTCTTGGCGCGGCCCATTCAGTCATCATCATCATCATCATCATCATCATCATCATCACCACCACAACCACCACCACCACCACCATCATCATCATCATCATCATCATCACCTCTTTTTTTTTTTTTTTCCGCCAGCAGGTAGGATGAGGTATTATATATCTAATTATTAACTTCATTTCCTCTTCCCCTCTAACAAATCTTCCTTTGCCAGCGAAACCCTTACATAGCAAAACGAGGCATGATGAGGCCCTAGATTTGTACTGGGAATTGAGGAGAAACATCATGTGGTGTGAACTGGGATATGCACTTGACTTACAGAGAAAGATGGGATGTGCAAGCGCTATGATTAATGAGAAAGGATAGGAGAAGAGGGACTGAGGCGATTGTAACGCAAAGATGATGAGAGGAGAGGAGAGCAGAGAGAGAAAGAGGAAGAAAGGATCAAAATATGAGCATTAGAGAGTAAACTGAAATAGAAAAAGAAATGGAATGAGATAAAAAAAAAAATAAGACAAGGGGAAAGTGAAGACAGAGAAGAGGAGAGACAGGAGACAGGAAAGAAAAAAAAATAAGATAAGAAGCTCGTGTGTTTATTATGAGAGGAAGAAACTGAAGTATATATAAATGTGCTGATGACGATTCCACCCACCTCAAAAAATAAGAAAAAAAAAAAGTAGGATGAGAGATGAATACACAGAAAACGAGAGAGAAAAAGAAACCTGTCAGCTTCATCCATCATTAAATCACTTCTCGGGATGTTAATTAAGAAAAGTGTCTTCAGTCTTAATTTCCTTTGGATCGTGACCACACTGATATACTCTCTCTCTCTCTTTCTTTCTCTCTCTCTCTCTCTCTCTCTCTCTCTGTAAATTGTGTGTGTGTGTGTGTGTGTGTGTGTGTGTGTGTGAAGTGTTTTGTACTTATTAAGACCTCCTGATTCTAGAACACACACAGATTCTAAAGTCCTCACACTTACAGGGACACTCAACCCACCAAACCAAAGGCACCCACAGCAAACCAGCCTGCGTTACGAACTAGATGTTCAATAAAGGCATACTCGTAGCGACAACCAGGTTTACACTATAAGATTGCATTAAAAATCGGTGAGCTGGACAAGTCTGGAGCATCGAGTCGAGTTTTAGTGCCGAAGTACGTGGCATTGTTCGTTCAGGGAGGGGACTATAGGCCACTATGAATGGATGTGTTACGGGTTTTACAGATAAGCAGGTAAACAGAGAACCTGATAAAGAGTGAGGTAGGGAGGTATACTTAGGTGACAGATAAGCAGATAAACAAACAGGTAGACAGATGGATATTTAGACATCTTTAGACGGATGGATGGATGGATGGACAGACATAGACAGAGAGAGAGAGAGAGAGAGAGAGAGAGGATACATCATTTCAGTATGTAGGCCAAATTAATCTTAAAAAAAAAAAATGCCTAGCTGTTTGTCTCTCTCCATTTACACAACTCTTGTAAGTTATGTAAACCGGCTACTGCTCAGTTTGTAAATAGAGTTAGCCGCGGGTAAGCTTTGTATATGGAGTACTGCTGTCACTCGCTCAATTGCAACTTCCGCACACAAATTCTCGCGTTCTCTCACACAAATTCTCGCATTTTCGCACGCAAATTCGCGCACTGTCACACATAAATTCTCTCACCCTCTCTTACTCACTGTATTATCTCTTTTCCCCCTCATTTACCAGGGAGAAAAATGAGTACAAGTTTTCCTACAACCCGGAAGAGCGAAAAAAGGGAACATAACAAACTTAAGCAAAGGAAAATGGACAAGGCGATTAAATAGAGGGATACCATTCCTGAATTACCAGTACTTGTTAAAATTGGAAAAAAAAATGTCTGGCTAGAAAGAAGAGAAAATGTAAATAAACGCTGAGTTAAAGGAAAAGACAATCAAAACCGGGCGATTAATGGGAGTGACAACATTCGTTAATTAGCGTAACTCGTAAAAAGAGTGAAAAAGAACAGATTTAAAAAAAAATCTGCCTATTATGCGATTACTAAAAACATGACCGACTGGATACAAGGAGAAAAACGACAAGGGCAGTCAGTGGGAGTGAACGTCATTTTCAAATTACCAATACTCTCAAAGTAAAGAAACAAGGCCAGAATATAAGAAAGGAAGAAAGAAAAACTCATCTAGTGTATTTAGCGAAAATACAAGAAAGGGTCGATTGGAGGCAAGGCAAAGATCGAACAAGTTAACAAGAGTGACATCTTTCGTTAATTAGCAGAGAGCAGGTAAACCAGGTCAATTAGTGGTATGTCGTGCAGGAGCGAGGGACTGTCATGGGATGGGTGAATATTTAATGAGGGTAATCTTTGTCACTTCAGTAGTCGGCAGGGGAGGAAGGCATTTCGGGATGTCTTTGGAAACTGGTGTGCGTAGTGGATTGAGAGACTGACTAGGAGAGTATGAGAGTGTGGTGCGAATGGAAACACGATAGACTTGGTGTAGGGGCTGTAAACGATAATGGTGTGGCGAATGGAGAGTTGAGAGACTGACTAGGAGAGTGTACGAGTGAGGTGCAAAAGGAAACTTGAGAGTGCAATAGCTCAGAACGATGATGGCGTGGAGAATGGAAACTTGAGACTGATATTAATTCAGCAAAATGGCGAATATAAAATCCCTCACGAAATGTAACTACTGCTGAGCTCGAAGAATGTATTAGTTCTATGGTGGAAATTACTGAAAAAAGCAAAGCATAACAGAATCTGTGTGTATAAAAATAATTCCGAAAAACAAACATACAAAGCATTACACTAGTACAAGTACAATTATTTCCCTGCAGCGGATTCTTTTAGCTGCGTATAATCATTTGAGTTTAAATGGAATAAAATGCCAAGTTTTTACTTTTCTCGCCCACACCGGTAATTGTGTGAGTTTCAACTTTCTTGCTTAAACTTTTTCCTTTCTGATAAAAAATGAAAATCATTTTGGCTTCTGACTTTCGCTTCTGTGTTTCCTGTTTAAGCATTTCACATCTCTCTCTGCTTCTTCATCTTGATGAATTTGTGTGTGTGTGTGTGTGTGTGTGTGTGTGTGTGTGTGTGTGTGTGTGTGTGTGTGTGTGTGTGTGTGTGTGTGTGTGTGTGTGTGTGTGTGTGTGTGTGTGTGTCTTTCTCTCTCTCTCTCTCTCTCTCTCTCTCTCTCTCTCTCTCTCTCAAGATGTAAATGTAGGTCATAAATTCAGAGAACATAATTTTGTTGACCTCGTGAGCGTCCGAAATGCCATCAATAAAGGTTCTTATCGGAGCCAGCCCGTCTCTGCCAATCAAAAATATTAATGTAGGCACGAGAGAGAGAGAGAGAGAGAGAGAGAGAGAGAGAGAAAGTAAAAAGGAGTAAACAAATATGTGTGTTGGGGTATGAAAGACAGAGAGAGAGAGAGAGAGAGAGAGAGAGAGAGAGAGAGAGAGAAAGTAAAAAGGAGTAAACAAATATGTGTTGGGGTATGAAAGACAAAGAGAGAGAGAGAGAGAGAGAGAGAGAGAGAGAGAGAGAGAGAGAAAGAGAGAGAGAGAGAGAGAGAAAGTAAAAAGGAGTAAACAAATATGTGTGTTGGGGTATGAAAGACAAAGAGAGAGAGAGAGAGAGAGAGAGAGAGAAAGTAAAAAGGAGTAAACAAATATGTGTTGGGGTATGAAAGACAAAGAGAAAGAGAGAGAGAGAGAGAGAGAGAGAGAGAGAGAGAGACGATGTATGGAGTAAACAACGTTGTGTAGGGGTATGAGACAAAAAGAACGCCCCCTAAAAAATAAAAAAATAAATAAAAAACTTGGAGGAGGGGACCAGAGTGCTGTAAAGAACGAAGACAACAATGAATGGATTCCTTAACGCCAAAAGAGGGAATGGGAAAAAACTGTGTAAAAGGCAGGCAGGCGGGCAGAAGGAGTTGGAGGAGGAGGAGGAGGAGGACGAGGGAGAGGACGAGGAGGAGGAGGAAGAGGAGGAGGAGGAGGAAAACAATTCAAGGAGCGAGAATCACTGAGAGGAAGAAAACAGATCAGGGAGTGTATCTGTAATTAGGAATAATCTTTATTAATCCTTTCACTACTAAATATCCTTCTGAATTTCAATAAACCAGCCTGATAATGGCAATAATAAAATAGGGAAAGACGTCACGATGTAATTTAGTTGGTTTTAGGAAACTTAATGAATTGAGAGCTAGAAAAGAGGACGTAGCCAAGGTCAGAAGACGAAGAGGGACCAAAGGCGAAAGGGGGTTGAAAAAAGAAGAGTTGTGAAAGAGTGGGAGAGGGTGGAGATGCACAAAGACTGGAGTGAGGGGCGCCGCGCAAAGAAAGCGAGCGTAAGAAGAGGGGAAAGTAAAACGAAACGAAGCAAAGCAGAAGAGATGACGTGGCGGAAAGGAAAGCAAAGTCAGGAAAAGATGAGAGGGAAGAAAGGAGACACGGAGAAGACGAGAAGTGAAGAGAAGAAAAGTTGTTTAAAGAGAAGGTAACAGAAGAAAAAAAGAGGATAGGAGAGGAGAAAAATGGTGACAAGATATCTTTGTTAGATGTGTGTTCTGTGTAGGATGACATGCTGAGCCTTAGGAAATGAAATATGTAGTTTAAGCTCAAAATATGACACCTAAAACTGTTGACGTAATACTGTAAATCAGACAGTGTGAGAAATATTAAGGAGAGAGTTACGTTGAACACAAAGGTCAAAAGGAATTTACTTATACTAGAATGAAAAATGCAGTGGTAAATACTGGTATTCTGAAAGATACATATATTAAACAATTAATCTAGGTCAGATTATGCAAGGAATTCGAAAAGTTTTATTAACTACAAGAAAGACGAACACACACACACACACACACACACACACACACACACACACACACACACACACACACACACACACACACACACACACATGAAAATTACGAACTTTTTTCTGTGTACGTTAATGCAGGGGCGAACACAAGTTGAAATTAGTGTTGTTTTATGAAACACCGTGCGAAAAAATGTGAAACTTCCTCAAAACTCTCGTTACCTAACAATTCTTTCTCCCTTCAGCCACCACAGCAACCCCCCCCCTCTCTCTCTCTCTCTCTCTCTTGGCATCACTCCCCCTACCAATCATACTCTTTCTTCTGCCCTCCTGGTTCTTCAAATGTTCACCATCGCCTCTCCTTCCCTATCTCACTTTTTCCTCTCTTTTCTCTCCCTTCTGCTCCCATTCTCCTTCTCTCGTCCTTCCACTCTTCACCTCATCCCCACAATTCCTACTAACGGGAAAGAGTGAACGGAAAAGAAGAAAGGCAATCGATTTTTCATTTTCTTTTTTTAACCATCTGAACATTATTTTCACACCAATTGTGCTTTTATTTTTTTTTTCCTCATTCTCCCTTCCACTCCTCTCGATTGTTAACAGTTTTCCTTTTTGTCCGTATTCAGTTTCCTCCCTTTCCCCTGATTTTCTTTCTTTCTTCCTTCCTTCCTCCTCCTCCTCCTATCCCTTCCCGTCCATACACCATATCCTTATTCACTCTCCCCAAACACACACACACACACACACACACACACACACACACACACACACACACACACACAAACACTGAAAAAAAGGAATCTGACTTCAATTTCCTTCCTTTCTGTTTACATTTCCCTCAGCATCCTTCCTTTTACCCTTCCATTCTTCTCATACTCCCTTTCCCTCCCCTTCTCCACACTTTCATACATCCTTCCCTTCCTTTCCCTTCCACCTTCCTCCAGTCACCAAGTAAAGAAGTTGGATGAATAAACCATGTGATTTTTCCCTTCTCTTTCATTTTTTAATACTGAGGGTTGCAGTTTTGTTCAGTCTCTTACTTTGCCTTTTTCATTTTCACCAAACCGTCTGCAAAGTTTCACCTAATCGTTTGCGATAATTTAACTTTCTCCCTCCATTTTCCCCCATCCCTGCTTGACTTCACCTCTCTCCTTCTCGCCAGGCTTATCATCAACTCTTCTCTCTTCTTCGTTTTTCGCTGGTATAATTAAACTTCTCGTCCGTGCCCTTCTTTATCCTACATTTTTTCTCAAGACTACGTCCAAAGTGTTTCAAGAATCTTTAGGAATTCCTCTTTTTATCTCTCTTTTGGCCTGATTTCGCCCTCTTGCCTATCATTCCTTAGCTCTTTCCCTGACTTCTCCTGTCCCTCACTCTCCTTCCTCATACCCCCTCCTCCCTCTCTCTAACACACACACACACACACACACACACACACACACACACACACACACACACACACACACACACCTTCTGATGCCAATTACCTCTTCCTCCCAATCCTTTAATAAGTCAAAAATACAAGTGTTGACCAAATATTTTCAATCTAATAAAGGAAGCTGAAAAATAAAAGAGTTGTCACAATCAGTGAGACAATTCAGTGTATAGTTTCTTAATTCTTGCAAGTAAATAAGGAAGCTGAAAAATCCGACACTGCAAGTGTGAATCCCAAGTTCATGTGCCAACTTCAGTCTAAGTATGGGCGTTGAAATATAAGAGCTGTCGTGATCATGTGACGGCTAAATGTACTATTCCTTAACCTTTCCAGCTAAGTCGAAAAATCTCCCTGCCAGTGAATCTCATGTCCCGTCCTCAGATCCAGAATTCTCTTTTGCGGGGCAGTAATTCAGAGCATCCTGCTAAGAATTTCATACTGGCATAATTCCGCATTCCTCCGTGTCTAGTCGTAAAAGCTTTCGAAAAGGGAATTGAAAAAAAGTCGCCCTCGAGACCCGGAAAGACGATTCTTGCTGGTTTCTGGAAATATAAGCAAGAACACACACACACACACACACACACACACACACACACACACACACACACACACACACACACACACACACACACACACACACACACACACAGAAATAAAAGGGAAAAGAAACACTACGTAATAAAGTAAAGGCCTCTTGCTAGTAACACACACACACACACACACACACACACACACACGAGGGAAAAAAGGGAAAAAATAAAACCCTCTTGCTCTTAACACGCATGTTTACGAGTATACTGAGAGGCGCTAACATTTAGCCAGAAATGATCACAACTTGTAGAGTACCTCATTAGACCTCGCTGGAGAGGAGCGCCTTCACGTGGTGGCAGGGATTTGACCACACGGGTAAAACCGGGAGGAGGAGCTGCCCAGTTTATGTTCCTTAATCTCTCATCTTCCTTTAAAGAAGAATGGTGATATATATATATATATATATATATATATATATATATATATATATATATATATATATATATATATATATATATATATATATATATATATATTCAGCATTCACTGCACTGGGCTCACATTTCAAATGAACCCTGGGCAACAACACGCAATAACAACAACAACATATTTTACCCTCGATTACGTTATGTTTTAATTTATTTAACTTTATAATTTATCGTATCTATCTTCAGACAGTTTTGCTTAGCTTAGGGGGAAGAGAGAAAAAATATACTCTGCCCGGAATAAAGGAGCCTTCTTATCCCACCACCACAAATAGTATCTCCAAAGTTAACAAAATCGTCTGGAAGTAGCAAGAATAAACTGAAAATATACGCCACCGGAATGAGAGGCTTATTAATATATGTATATGTGTATAACCTTGCCTTTCGAAATATCTCACCTATGATATATAAAATCGCCTGATAGATACAAGAAGAGAATTAATATGACAGAGGCGAAGTAGTTAAGTTTTCTACATTTTCCGGTTTCTTTATTAATTATTCATTTTGCTATTCTTCCTCCTCCTCTTCATTTCAATACTGATCGTGCTTCTCTCTCTCTCTCTCTCTCTCTCTCTCTCTCTCTCTCTCTCTCTCTCTCAAGTGACAATTAGGGAGAGATTTTCACACTAAGGGGTGTTAATTCTTCAACGGGATTAATTCTACATACAATCTCCAAGTCCCCCCCATTCTCTCTCTCTCTCTCTCTCTCTCTCTCTCTCTCTCTCTCTCTCTTTCTCTCTCCTTCGTCTTCCTCAGTTACATACACATATTGTTCTCAGCTTCACCTTCCCCCTCCCCTTTCCCCCTCTGGACAGATATTTCGAGATTCATTGTAAATCAGGGAAAGGTGTGCTATTTCTGTCCTGCTGAAGACACAACATAGACTAGGCGCTGCATTATATTCCATTTTTCATCCCAACGAATAAGAACAGATTCTGGAAAAAATTACATTAGGAATTATATTTTCCGTGGAGATGACCCACTGGTGATCTTATTTCCTGTATTGCTTCTCTCTCTCTTCTTGCGTCGCGGGGTGGGTTGCGGGTATTGTGTTAGGATTCGCTTTTATTCCTTAATCTAGTTGTTCCTTTGCTCGTCTGTCCGTCTTTTTTGTCAGTCTGGTAATCCATCTGCATGTCTTCTTTGGCCATTCTTCTGTCTGTTTGTCTGTATTGTCATTTGTTTTTGTACGTTCTTCGTCTCTCGTTGACCGTTTCCTAGTCTGTCATTCGTGGTTGTTAATTTGTTTTCCGTGTTGTATAATGTTACAATCTGATTTTGTCCCTCCGTCCTTTGATTGTTCATTCGCTCGCCTGTCTGTCTATCTGTCTGCCCTTCTTTCTCTGACCGTTTGTCTGTCATCTTGCACATTTCTGTCCCTCTGCTTCTCTGTACTTATTAGACACTCTCTCTAGCTGTCCTTGTGTGTTCTTATCATGTACAAAAAAATTAACTTTATACTTGTAGGCGTTCTGTGAAGACTTTCTTATTCTTTCAAGATATTTTTTTAAGCTGCATGAAATAATTTAAGGGCACCAACATAAAAAATACAGTATATATAAGATGTACCCTTATTGAAAGAGATAACCACTACCTCCTTGGCTTCACAGAAAACGCTGAATAGGCACCCGGAAATTACATTCATATAAAGGTTACATTGAATTACATCCATCCCTACACAGATTTTACGCTCATGTACTACTCCTTACTTGACAAAATTTCGTTTAAAGGAAAAAGTGCTGTGATTTTCTTTTGCTACAGCTGTTTTGATTTTCCTTTTATTTTCCTCAATTTTGTGTCAGTATTTGGCTAATGTCTTTTTGCCTGGTGAATCCCATGTTCACTGACATATACCATAGCCAAATTTACCCCCTTCAGTACCAAAGTGCCTTCCTGTGAGAGGAAAGGACAATATTTGAGGTGTCACTGTAGTAAAGGAGTTAATAATGATGGTTACTAACTCCCTGACTAAGAAAGAGCCTTTCAAAATTAAATAAATCGTCCGGCATAGATGGCTTACAATAGTCTGAGAGGAAACTGTTACCTCTCCATAACGATTGCTAAGCTGTTATAGATGACTGGTAGAAAATATGTTGAAGGCCATGATGAAATGTTAAGGAAATAATCTACGTATGCGGTTTTATCATAATCGACCATTAAATAACTGGTAATTGACTAAAAGGAAACGCGAATCTGTCATGTACGAACAAACAGAGTAGCGAAAATTTAAAGAAAGTCGTTGAACTGATATTCATAGCAAAGATTTATAATTTTATTACTACAATTAACACTTAACTATTGGAAAAAAAAAAAAAAAAAAAAAGGACTTACCATTATCTGAACTCTTATATTTTCCATTTTCTGGTAATTACGTAACCAAATTATCGAAACTTTAATCAACCTTCCTATTTGCAGGAAGTATTGAATTGCACTTGTAAAAATGGATGCAAACTGGAATACCGTTTGCTCTTTGACTTAATAACAAGTATTTACTGTACTGTATATATTTACACTACATTTCGCGGCACTGGATGCGTGATGAAACTGAAGCCGATATTACACAGAACGCGAAAACTTTTATATTTATGCACGTACATATCTTTCACTGAATATATAAATGTGTATATTTCTGCCTAAATGTTACAACAGAATCATTATGTATTTAAACAGGATATCGACATAGTGTATATATATATATATATATATATATATAAATATATATATATATATATATATATATATATATATATATATATATATCTGTGTACTGAATATATGTAAGTTTGTATGTAGCCTAAAATATATATGCATGTACTGATGGATGGATAGAAGGATTATTTTCTGTCTATTTAAACCTATCATTCTATCTCTTAGTGTCACCCTGAGTATTCAATATATGTCTACCTATCTACTGTATTCCTCTTTTGGGACTGTGGTTGTGTGTAATGATAAAGCTGTGTATACCAGTACAGAGGGATGTAAACCACGATGACTAGTGTGTGTGTGTGTGTGTGTGTGTGTGTGTGTGTGTGTGTGTGTGTGTGTGTGTGTGTGTGTGTGTGTGTGTGTGTGTGTGTGTGTGTACCAGAACAGCTACTGTACGTGTATACCATAAACTTGGAATAGTTACGGTATGAAGGTGGCCTAGACTATAATAGTGTCTCTCTCTCTCTCTCTCTCTCTCTCTCTCTCTCTCTCTCTCTCTCTCTCTCTCTCATTTGCAAATAATATATAGTCTACACACACTTATGCAAATACAGAATTTCATTTAATACACAATTACACTCATCATATAGACCTACTTATATATGTACAATTACATATCTATTAAACATGTAAATCTATGTATTACACATTTCTTTAGTAAACATACATAGATTACATAATTCACTGAGAGCACATAAAACACACACACACACACACACACACACACACACACACACACGGGGCTGGATGTAGGTTAACTGACAATTACCACTGAGCCTTATCTATTACTGCTTGCTGCTTATAATGCTGTATCTGTCTCTCGGTCTGACACACACACACACACACACACACACACACACACACACACACACACACACACACACGGGGCTGGATGTAGGTTAACTGACAATTACCACTGAACCTTATCTATTACTGCTTGCTGCTTATAATGCTGTGTCTGTCTCTCAGTCTGTCACACACACACACACACACACACACACACACACAACATCGACCAAACAGGGATTATCTGACTGTTCCATATCATTATATTACCAGGCAAGAGACAGGAAGATCTCACCCGCTCTTATCCTCTCTCTCACTCTCTCTCTCTCTCTCTCTCTCTCTCTCTCTCTCTCTCTCCATTTCTTCACATTTCCTCCTCTTCCAGTCTTCTATGTCTTAGAAGTTGTTTCTTCGTCTTTTTTTCATTTATCTACACTTTCCCCCTTCCTCTTCTTTACTCCTCTTCTTCCTCCTCCTCCTCCTCCTCCTCCTCCTCCTCCCCCTCGTCCTCCTCCTTCCCTGCTCCTGTCTCTCCCGGCTACACTTCAGCCCCTGTTCGAGAAACTAACCTACAGTAATCTGTATTTCCCATCTCACGGCTGCACGATGCTGTCTAGTCGTTGCAACTACTGTTATTTTATCATTATCCTCCTCCATGTCCTCCTTCTCCTCCTCTCCCTCCTCCATGTCCTCCTCTTCCTCCTCCATGTCCCCCTCCTCCTCCTCTTCGTCACCATCAACATCACCATCAACATAACCAATTCTCCAACTTAAGGAATGGTTAAGGGAGGTTCAAGAAACAGAGACAGAAGAATTATATAGGCGGAAGAACAATCATCAGTGTGCCCAATGATATGAACCCACACAATATTCCATAGATCTTTCAAACCCCCGGAATTCTTTCTCCATGTCACAAGATATTTTATCTTTGACAGGAAGTGATTCTGTCCTAAGTTACCCATACCTCAGTGTGGGCCATTTCCTTAATTCCTTTACTATAATGTTGGACAATCTTATTAGTTTTATTATTATATGTTTAGTATATTTTACAATTACATTCGATTATTTTTTATTATTTCTATCACCATACGATTTTACAGAGCTGATGAAGGACCTCCATCAAATTTTTTATTATGCAAAAAGAGAAATTCCAAAACTTTGAACCTGTAAAAGTTGTTCCCCTCAAATTTAACTGAACAAAAAATAAACCAAAATTTATGAATCGTTCATTTCGAAAGGCACGGAAACGCTGCATTAACAAGACTGGGGATGTGAGGCAGTGGGAATACAAGAGTTTAGGTGGCATTTTCAGAGTTGACCAACTGAATACATGAAAACGGAGTGCGGGATGGCTCTCACATCAGATACTGTAATGTATATGGGCTGAAAATAGACGAGCTAAGGATTTAACCACCTGAAGACGATATTACTTTCTCATTTTTTTGCATTTTTATTTCTACTATTTTTTTCTGTTACCGTTAAAAAATAGATGTCGTTTTTCCCTTTTTTTCTTTTCTTTTTTTAGATTTTTGACTATGAATCCGATTACGTATTTCAAGCTTTTCATAATGTTATCTCTAGACTTATTTTGGAAGCCATTTAAAGTGATAGGGTTAGAAAATAAGTCCCCATTTACCCCTTCAAAGCCTGATTTCTCTCAATAAACTGAATAAAATCGCCCAAAGGCACAGGAAAAACCGTGGAAGGGGGGGAGAGGCACAGGACTGAGAGGACTGTAACTTTGATTACTGGTGCAATTAAAATAAACTTCCATTTTTATTGAGTTAGCGTTTCTTTTGACACCCTGACCTCCCTCCCTCCCTCCCTGCCTCCTCTTCACCTTTCTCCTTCCCTTCTTCTCTCCTCCTCTCCACCTTCCTCCATCCCTCCCTCCCTTCTCTCTACACTCCTCCAGGTTTCAGAGTAGCACTGATAAATGACGTCCTGAAGACTGAGTTTAACTTTTGTGCTCTGCGTTCCGGCAAAGAGAAGTTGAGAGAGAGAGAGAGAGAGAGAGAGAGAGAGAGAGAGAAAGAGAGAGGGGATACAGAAATAGCTGAAGCGACAAAATCAAGGAATGGGAAGACAAAATGACTGAGGAAGAGGAGAAGGAGGAGGAGGAGGAGGAACAGGAGAAGGAGGAGGAGGAGAAGGAACAGAAGAAGGAGGAGAAGGAACTAAGAAAAATAGAAAAGAAGAGACATCAAATAAGTTGCGAGAGAGAAAAATGGAAAGAAGTATGATGATGGATGGAGCGGAAGGAAAGAGCGAGTGACAGAATCTGAATATGGGGAAAACGATAAATTGATAAGGGAGGAAGTGGAGGAGAGAATGGGAGGGAGACTGGGGAGGAGGAAAGAGAGGAGGAGGGAAAAAAGGATGATGATGATAGAGTGACGGGATCTAAATATCAACGGAATAGATGTAAAGTGAGGAAGAAGACGAAAAATAAACAGAAAAAAAGATGAGGAAGATAAGAATGAGGTAAAGAATGAAGAATCTTTTCTAATTTTAAGACGTATAATAATGATAAAGTTAATAATAATTAAATAACAATATGCAAAGATGAAAACGAAGATGATGGAAAAAGAAAAAGCACAAGTACAAAATACGAAAGAACACTGGGAAGAACAACTATCAGAATAAAGAAGCAGCACTATAAAGACGACCCAAGGGACCCCTAATCCTCAACCCAATCCCATACCATATTAAAGCAATACCAGTATAAGATAAACAAAAATATGCGGAAAACCAAGAGTAAAGGAGAAAACATTCACGCACAAAACAGAAGAAACGGAAGGAAGAATTACTTAAAACATGGAAGAAGCAGGATAAAGACGAGCCTAGGGACCTCTCCTCCTCCCCCCAAATTCCAACTACTTTAAAGCTATGTCGATATAAGCTGCCCCCGGTCAATCTTACCCTCAAAGGCAACAGTTTACTGAGGCTTCAAGTTGTTGCCACTTCGAGCCCACACGGTTAACAGGGAGACCTGATGCCAACACAAACAGCTGGACGGGACTCATGCAGCTGCGGGCGACTTGCATTTGCACCATCAGCACCTTGCAACAGAGTGGGCTCACGAGGCGGTGGGTAGTGTTAAGAGAAAAGAGAAGAAAAGGGGGAGGAAGGAGAGGATAGAGACAAGAGGAGAGTGAGGGGAGGGGGAGGAAGGAGAGAGGATGGAGAGGAGGGTAAAGCCAAGAGGGGAATGAGGGGACCGGGAGAAAGGAGGGGGGAGAGACAAGAAGGGTGTGGGGGAAGAACCAAACGGGTGGAGAGAGAGAGAGAGAGAGAGAGAGAGAGAGAGAGAGCGAGAGTCAAGAGGTACACATAACAGCGAAATTTAGACTCATTGTCAAGCTTCGGTATGTTGGTGCCTTTGTGATAGATATTGTATCAAGACATGTATGTTACAAAGGAACACAAGTTTGTGTGCAACACATGAGAACGACGTACTATCACTGAAAAGCATGGGTAATATTTTTTTTTTTTTTTTTTTTTTTTTTTTTTTTTTTTTTTGAGAGAGAGAGAGAGAGAGAGAGAGAGAGAGAGAGAGAGAGAGAGAGAGAGAGAGAGAGAGAGAGAGAGAGAGAGAGAGAGAGAGAGAGAGAGAGAGAGAGAGAGAGAGAATTCTCCCTTGAAAAACAGAGGCACATGTGAGTCTGTGCAATGCATTCATCCACGAATGAACACTCATTCACACGAACATGAACCAAATAATTCTTATAACCATTCTCAGGAGTATTATATAGATAAGAAATAATGCATGAATAATATTACAACGAGGAGTACAAGGAGATTCCAAAATACATTGTATATCACTTTGCTTACATTAGTAATATTCGTCAAACAATTCAGTAGCATTCCCTAGAAAGCTCAGCAATATTACCCTAGATAGCTCAGTTATATCTGCCGTATTGCTCAGCAACATTCTCTATAGTGCTCAGAAAGAATATTTCATCCAATTTTTTCTTTTACCCAGTGAATTTAATCTTGTTACATCAGCATTTTAATATATTTTTCTCATATAGTTTTTCTCTTATCTTCAGCATCACAATAACTGACTCCCCTCATTTCCTGTCTACCACCCAGATAAATCCAATTCCGTTTGAGGGAGAAAATAAAAGAGTTTCACTGTAACTGAAATTCCAAGATCTGTGGCCTATGTGGAGAGAGAGAGAGAGAGAGAGAGAGAGAGAGAGAGAGAGAGAGACTGCAGACAATTCGGGCTTTGTTAGACTGGTAGGCCTAAAAATTAATAACATTAAATCACATTATGAAAGAGAGAGAGAGAGAGAGAGAGAGAGAGAGAGAGAGAGAGAGAGAGAGAGAGAGAGACTGCGGACAATCCGGACTTTGTTAGACTGTTAGGCCTAAAAAATAATAACAGTATGAGAGAGAGAGAGAGAGAGAGAGAGAGAGAGACAGACAGACAGACAGACAGAAACAGAGACAGACAGACAGACAGACGGACAGACAAACAGACAGACAGTCAGACTGGCTGACAGAGTAGAAAAAAGAGTAAAAATAATACAATGAGTGACTTTCCCCCATTACCATCAATCATGCCTCACCCCTTGGCTCAAATGACGCTGGTGTGGCTTACTGGTTCCCTCCATTGCCCAAGTTTAGCTTTATCACCTCCATCATCGGGGTTTGGCCCATATTACTTTTGGCAGGAGAGACGGGAGGGTACTTTGGCCATAGTCTGTGTACTGTTATTATAGATTTTCTTTAGTGGTATTAGCTTTTTTATGATGCTGCTGCTGATTATAATGATGATGATGATAGTGGTGATGATGATGATGATGATTAATGATGATGATTGTTATTATTTTTATTATTATTATCACCGTATTATTTTTATCATTGTCGTTACTATTATCGTTATTATCATTTTTAGTTATTACATTTCAGTTATCCTTACTAAAAAAACACCTTCGATTTGAATTATTACTGTTATTACCATTAGTTATCATCCCAAGACACGCTTCCCTCGGTAATTTACAACTTTTTAAAGATATAAATGCACCATCGCACCGGACGCTGACATGTAATTAACCTTTCGTCGAAACTGCGATAATCTTTCGGAAACTGTTTCATAAGATAATCTGCCAGATAACTGCCAAATATCTGGAGTGTACGTAAGTCAAGGTTTATATTAAATCTCTTTCACAAAAGCTGACAAGGAGCAGGTAACTTTTAATAGCCACTAAGTAGCACTGGTTCATATATTTTACATGATACCGAGAAATTCCCTACCGCACTTTCCACTGTGTTGTAGTTAGTGTGTTACTTTGTAAATGTAGCCACTACTGATAACGCATTGCAAAAGGGAGTAAAATGAGAAATGAGAATACTGTTGTTACACACAATGGTTGAGGGTTATGTCACAGTTCTTTATAACTGTAAAAATATATGTAAACAGATCTATACAGGAAAACAAGAGTACGGTTTTATTTTCATACTTTTTTTTTTTTTTTTTGGCTTTCGGTTCCACGGTCCAATGAAAGAGAAGCTATACCCGGTACTGCAATACTTTTGATTAATTTAACTCCGTCACCACAACGGGCATCTACGAAGCTAAATAACCCCCTTCTACGACGACTCTTTTCTTAGTGGAATTAATTTAACTGTCTGACGCATAAAGGGTCATTCTCATCGCATTCTTATCTTTTAAATGAAAATCCCTAACACCTCTTCCTAAGCGATTTACTTTCTTTATTACACCTTACTGGCCTCTTGTCTTACATAAATCCTTCTAATATCATGGTACTTTACATAAATAACGTAGCAAAGTATATTAACCAGTACTATCCAAAAATAAATAGCAAAGGAAGAGGTAATAGGGAATCTCCTTAAGCAACAACAATACGAACCAGAATCATCTGGCAGAAGTGCAGGGATAAAATCACTCGGGGACCGAATGAATAAATGAACTGGTTAAATCAAGAATTAAAACTGATTGACCATATCAACAGTAAAATCATTAGTCTGTTGCAAGATTAGTAACAGAAAGAAAAATCATGGTAGACAACAGGTTAACCCCTTTCCTTCAATGGCATTTTTTTATGTTGCTCAGGATTTCGCCATTTTATTAATTTGCTTATCTATTTACAAGTCTAATAAGGAAGTTAATGAAGGCTAAGTCTAATTACTTCAACTATAAAAGTCTTCCCTAAAATTTATAGAATAGTCTGTTGACAGCAAGAATAAAATGTGAAAGATGTCCTTAAACTGAAGGGGTTGATACGTTAACAATTAAATAATGAGGATGTGTTATTGCATTACGTTCAGGCAATTAAGCTCTTTACAAGCACTGATCCGCAGTTTATATCGTTAATTACCAAGGCGTATAGGTTATTAGCAATAATGAATCACCCCCTGTTATCATTACACAGCGCGAATTAAAAGGCTATGCTTTAAACCTCTTAATACGATGACGAATTTTTTATATTTTGGTTAAAGTCATATACTGTTATTCAACTCAGGGGTTAGAAGCGGTGACAAGTATCCTTTGCTGTGTGATAGTCTTTATTTTACACTTTTCCTCTGAAGGATTCTATTCAGCTCAGGGTAAACTTACAGCAGTAAATGAGTTTGGAACAATCTCCTGTAACCCGGAGTACAAAGAAGAACGAAAAGCAAGAGGCCTAATGATCCTTTGGTGGCTGTTTGTTACAAAAAAAGAGACTGGCTATATCTAATTGTATGACTCGAAGTTAAGAACCACAAAGCAATGCAATGATACACTTGGTGAGAGCGAGTCACATTCTGTAATAATAAAAACTAGTGCTCTTCTGCCCAATGGATCAATTACCCTTCAGGAACTGTAAAACACGGCTTCAGCATGCACAGCTTTCCACCTCAATAACACTTAAGGAGAGATGACAGGTTGGCACAACTGATGATAAAAAAAAAATACAGCTGCTTTTGGGGGGTTTTCAGTCCGGCTGACATCATCATCACCATCATCATCTTCATCAACCAGACATTTTTTCCAAGCTAAGAACTGAGTGAGATAGGGGCTGATCCACTTATCACTATTTTTAAAAATGACGTCAGCTCTGACGTTCATCCGTCTCGTAACTCTGCACAAACTTCATCATTTCCTCCCCGCCCCTCCGACTCTAACAACTTCTTGCAGACGCACATTAATTTTCAGGCCAAACTTGACCACGTCCTCCTCCTCTTCACCCCAGCTTAACTCCAGTCTTCACAAATCTTATCATCTCTCCATCTCAGCACCCCACCTCTTATTTCCTCTTTCCACCACCTCCACACCTTTCATTTTCCCTCCTCACTACCCCATCTTTTCTCTCCTCTCCATCACTCCTACTTTCATCTCACTTCCTCACCACCCCCTCCAGTCTCCTTCCTTACCTCCCACACAACGTCTCCCATCGCCACAAGCACCCAACTCTATATCCCTTCCCTATCACACTACCTCTCATCTCTCTCTCTCTCCACCACTCCAGCTTTTACAGTATATTCCCTCTACACCTCCCCATCGTCATCACTCGGTCTTATCTCTCCTCCTTTCCACCTACCTCAGGTCTGCATAAACTTAACCACCTCTCCCCATCTCTTCACCAACCTCACCCCAGCAACCTCCTTCCATCCGATGACGTAAAGTGTTTGTGTTTGCTGCCACCAATCGATTGTATTTACCATAGGAAGGAACCTCTAGTATTCAAGGGACTACGAAAGGCAATACCTAATCAATCCGTTCGAAAATCCAATCCTAAGGGGCATAAATGGACCTTGAAATACTGAAGAATATTATTGGACTGACGTGGTTAGCAGCTTCTACCAGACAGTCATTAATTTTCAGAAACCTATGTACTTGACCATCTCCAGTCTTCGCACTCTTGACCCCCTATCCCCTACCCTACCTATGGTCTTCAAAAAACAACAACAGTAACAAAAGAAAACACGTAAAAACATCAAACAAATAGAAATAGCAACAACAAACTTCATCACCTCATCTATACCCTTCAAACGGACCTGGTCCCACTCCTCCATCAAATCTCCTGTCTTCACGAATAATGGATACCCTGGACTTCCTCACTCTCACTCAGACCCCAGCGACCCCAGCTCTAGCCTGCATAAACTTACCCACCTCCTCAGACCCTTCCCCTCTCCAACTCTCTCTAACAACTTTTGGCCCAGTCCACAAGCTTGACTATCTCCCTCCCCACCACAACTAATGGAATATCACAACTGCCCACCTCCACACTAGTCTGTGTAAACTTATCCCCCCAACAAACGTCTCCGTACAAAGCTAAATCACCTCTTGACTACCCCGCACCTTTGAGCATGAGCACCTCCCTCTCTACCACGGCTGTACTAATATATATCACTCCTGTCCCACCAGAATTCTAACTCCTCTATACCAAAATAATCGCCTTCCCCACTCAGGCTAACTACTCTGCACAAACTTAATCATTTCTAAGCTACCCCACCAGGTTGGCCATCTCACTCTCCACCACAACTACACTTCTAACCCCGCCTCAACTTTGATCACCCCTCCTATCGCATTACCCCAACTAGCAAACTTTGCAGAAATTTAATCATATTAATCATCCCGCAAATTGACCTCTTACCTCTTCACCAAAACTACCAGCCTAGCATTCCTACCCCTACCTCAGCTCAAGTTCTATAGCTGGTTTGTTTTCACGTAATGGAACTGAGCCATTCCCACAACTCAGATACAAAGTCGTGTTTATATGGATTTTGATGTACCTTATCTGTGAGCTAAGAATGTGTTTACTTGGTTGCTGCATTTTCGTTCATTTGGAACTTATTTCGCGTAGCTGAGCGGCAGAACAACAAAACTACGGCTCTACATCCCTTCCATAGCACTTCTTTTTGACTAGCGTAATAGTCTAGTACTGATTTCGTGTAACTAAGTATTCGAGATGGAGAGATGACAATTTTAGGCCAAGTTAGGTTAAAAAGTGTATTGTAAAATTTACTGTCCAATCCGAGTACAGCTGGCGGTCAGCTAAAACGAAAAGGGGTTAGGGCTCTTTGTCAGATGAGAACAAATGTGCTATAGCCTGCTGGCGGTCAGCTAAGACGAAAAGGGGTTAGGGCTCTTTGTCAGATGAGAACAAATGTGCTATAGCCTGCTGGCGGTCAGCTAAGACGAAAAGGGGTTAGGGCTCTTTGTCAGATGAGAACAAATGTGCTATAGCCTGCTGGCGGTCAGCTAAGACGAAAAGGGGTTAGGGCTCTTTGTCAGATGAGAACAAATGTGCTATAGCCTGCGTAAACTTAATCGCCCCTCCCACACCAAGTAACTGCTCAGCACAAACTTAATCACCTCCCCAAACAAAGCAACAAGTTAGAGCAACTGCAATATCAGAGTCTGAACGTTGGACGGACCCCTGAGCCTAGTTTCCTCTTGTCTGTCACACGTTTGGACTAAGTATGGTCTCACCCTTTGACATTTTTGTATGACGATGGCTATTTATTATCTTCCCGTTAAATCACTTGTTTTTTACGGGTTAGGAATCCTCCGTAGTTGGCCTATTTTCTGACGGAACTAGGCCACTTTCATTACAACAGATTACAGAGTCGTGGTCTAATGAAGTTCAATGAGCCTTAGTTACTGCCTTAGTTAGGGGGTAAAAATGTCTCGCCTCGATTACTAATGTCATTTTACTAACACTTGGCCCAGATTATTGTCCTTTTGCAGCTAATTTTACGCAGCTCAGCAACATAGTAAGACAACGGCTCTACATTCTTTCTATAGCACTCGTCTGTAACTAAAACCACATTCTAATATTAATCTCTTGTGACAGCTTAGCATTCAAGATAAAGAGATGGAAATTTTAGGCCAAGTTATTGTAAAAAGAGCATAGGCAAATCGACCCTCTAATCTGACTACACTAGATCATTAACTGAGCTGAAAGGGACAGAGGTTCCTCGTTAGGTTAAAACAACCTTTTTGTTATCTGTACAACGTTCTTTTTCTGTCGCTACACGATTATATTCAGCTATGACTATATTCAGCCAGTGTAATCCTAATATTCCTGCAATAAGCGAAATGCCAAACCTCACCTACAATAACCACTCCCTCAAAAAGCTTAAGGACTTGGCTATTGCAGGACGTGGGGCAAAAGTTGCAAACACCCGCCATGATTGCATGCACCAATTGACCTAGATTTGACTGCACATTACCTGTTGCACTGCCATTAATGGATATTGTTTTGTAACCCCTTGAAGCCGTAAGGAGGGGGAGGAAGGCTCTCCTTAATGAAATCGTCTGCCAATGAATGAAATCGCCTGCTAGTGAATGAAATCGCCTGCCAGTGAATGAAATCGTCTGCGAATGAATGAAATCGTCTGCCAGTGAACTAAATCGTATACCAAATTAAAAAGTCTACAAGTGAAAAAATAAATTGTCTGCTAGTGAAAAAATCGTCTGGCAGTGAAAAAAATCGTCTGCCAGCGAATGAAATCCTCTACCTGTGAATAAAGTCGCTTGCCAGTGTATGAAATAACCAGCCAGTAAATGAAATCGTCTATCAGTAGCGAGAGTTCAACCCCTTCACTCCAATGGGGCGTTTTAAATATTTTTTCAAGCTACCACGAGACAATTTCAATAACTCTGAGAATATATACCTGTCAAGAGGTTAATGAAGGCTATATCTAAAGCCGTCAGCTCAAAAAAATCTCAAGCTGAATTAATCGTCTAAAGTACCAAGAATAAAGTTATAATTACGTGACTTTACTCAAGGGGCTTAATGGGCAAGAAAATTAAGGGTAATATTCTAAGAGGCTTGATTTCGTAACACCTGTTCCTGAGCGATTTATTTTGCACATTACACCTTGCAAATCCACTCGTGCTTCCATATTCAAAACGACAATGAAAATAAAATAAAAGACAACATAAAGGTGCAATATGCAAAACAAGTCGCTAAGGAAGAGCTGCTGCCAAGCCCTTTACGTCACCTAGAATGAATCACTAAATCGTATTAAGCTAACCAACCCCTTTCTGACTGGCGACGTAGCAAAGAAAAAAAAAAAAAGAGAAAAAAGAAAATCAGGCAAGGAAGAAAAAACAGATGATCAGATTCAGTAGTGAGCTCCTTCGCCAAACGAGTCAGTGAAAGAAAGAAAGAAAGAAAGAAGAAAAGTCGGCGAAATTATCGAATGAAAACTCGGGGAAAACTGAATAAGCTGAGACGAGATAAAATTCATGGGGGATTTTTTGCTATCATTTTGCCGTATCGAAGAAAATTCACATAGTCCGTCCCAGAGAGGTGTATTGGATTCTCAGGGCTTATCGCCCAGGGTGAGAGTCTTAGAAAACGGAGATGAGATGCACCCACGCACGCACGCACACACGCTCAAATGAAGCAGGGAAAACACGTACAATACATACATACATACAAACATACATACATCCATTCATAGAAAGACTTATATACACAAATACACATACAGGGAGTGTCGATGAATGGTAAACACACACATATACAGATGTACACACAAGGGGAGCGTTGATGAAGGATAAATACAGATGCAAACACAGACACACAAATGCATACATACTGTAGATACATGCAAGCGCTCGCACGCACACGCACACACACACACACACACACACACACACACACACACACACACACACACACACACACACACACACACACACACATACACGATGATGTGAATGAAAGGTAAACACACATACATTATGTACACACTGGAGGAGTGTCTTAGAAAGATAAACACACACACACACACACACACACACACACACACACACACACACACACACACACACACACACACACACACACACACACACACACACACACTCCACATGCCCACACAATCCCACACAGACACACTCCACATGCCCACATAGTCCCACACAGACACACTACTCCATACAAAATTTCACATCAACATTCTCATTCCCATCCAACACCTTCCCCTTCCCTATGGCTGCCCTCCTGTCCATCTCTCAGTGTCAAGTCCTTTACCCATTTCTCTGTGACATGAAAATAAATGACCCTAGAATTATTTAAGGACAGTTGTTGTTTGGGTGAATAAGAGGAAGACTATGGACGAGCTGAAATGAAAAAGAGAGAGAGAGAGAGAGAGAGAGAGAGAGAGAGAGAGAGAGAGAGAGAGAGAGAGAGAGAGGTTAATCAGATAACACAATAATCAAAAGAAAATTACCATCAAGGAGGTTCAAGAATGTCAAAGCAAAATTTTCCGGTCTAACAAATACTCTAGATCTAATTCTTTATACCTTCTAGGCAGGAAAATTTAAATTTGAATATGCTCACGCTAGGTGCACCGCATGTATTAAAGATTCCTATTACCTGAAAGAATGAATACGAAAACCAAGGACGACGTGAAACAGAGTGGTATGAATGGCAGGAACATAAAGGGGTAGCCTGGATTGGCAAGGGGGCTCGGGGAGGGATGCTGAGTGTCGATAAAGTGGATTTTCGCGGCCACAGTAGATGATCCATGGCCTTAGGCGACGTGCAACAAAATCATTTTTTTTTTCATTCACTGTACTTTCTACCTAACTTTGGCCTCAAATTGCTGTCTATCCATCCCACGTGCTGATATGTGACAGCAAAAAACAACTTAGTAATATAACTTAGTAATAGTCACGAAGTAGTGCTATGGAAAGGATGTAGCCATGACCTGTAATAGTCTTACTCTACTGGAAAAAGTTGCAAAAGAGTGGATATCCCAGCCATCTGAAGTGGAGGATCTGTTGATGCATATGAATGAATCAGTATTACAAGTATTTTAGAAGGATCCATTGTACCTCTTCCCAACTAATTTATTCCTGGAAATGGCACGTTGATATACTGCTTATCCAAACTGCCCTAAACACCTATGAGAAATCCCGATAATATACTGTCATTCCTTCCCACAGGACAGGAGGAAAAACAGATCACATGTCGGATATGGAAAGATGAAATATCAGACAGGTTCACACAAGGTAACTCGACCCTCTGCCACGTAAACATACGAAGATCGACATGTGAGGGAAGACAAATACTGAGGTAAAGCAGGTGACATCATGCCAGGCTGTGAGGTATGGGAATATAAAGGCAATTTAGGGCTAAGAACTTTTTTTTTTTTCAGTTGAAGTGACGGTCAGTAATGACTGTCCCAAACGAAGGGGATTCCTTCTCCCCCCACCCTTTTTTCTTTTTTTTTCTTTTTTAATCAGACTGGTTTATGTGACAGAATATGAAGGCGACTGCTAACCAAGAGGACCTATCCATTTCAGTGCCACGAACACATAATTGTTCTCCGCTTAGGTGACACCTCTCGCAAGGATAACATAAAATAAAGACTGCCATAAAAAGTTCAAGTCAGAAAAGGATTAACCCATTTAATGTTTAACTTATTAATGCTACCTCAAGCGATTATTTTCAAATTAAGAATGGCATCAAGCAGTGAAGGGGTTAATGAAGGCTATACCTAACCCCTCAAACAAAAAGAAAAAACTTCTGAGATGATTAATATCGTCTAGAATTAGAAAGACTAAACTGCAAACGACGTATTCTGGTAGAGGTGGTTAAGCAAACAAAATGTATACCGTAGAATGGGGCAAATCCGACCGCTGGTGGCAACTCCTACAAAAATTTCAAAGTCTAATCTTCATTTCTTATATTTGTTTTTTATGATTCTTATTTCTAGTTTTACATTTTTATTATTTATTTAAAAAAAACTTCAAACCTATCTGAGTTGCCCCCCCAGCGGTCGGATTTGCCCCATTGTACGGTAACCTAACTCCACCGGTCTGAAGCTTGTACTGTGTTAAATAACGTCGTTTGTCTACAGTAAGAATAAAAATACAAATGACCTACTCTACCTTTAGGAGTCAAACAGAGACAAATACACTCTACACAAACCAGTCACCCGACCCAAGAGAAAAAATACACGCTGCCATAACCAATCTCCAATCCATGACAATATACACTCCCCACACAATCCAAACAAGACAAAATAAAGGAGACAATATACACATCAAATAGCACGAAATGCACACCAAACAAGAGGCAAAATACACTTCTTACCATATCCAAACAAGAGACAATATACACTTATACCTAATACAAACAAGAGATAAAATTAGATAGAGACAAAATACACTCCCTTCCCTATCCAAACAAGAGGCAAAACACACAGACAGCCAAAAATACACCTCCTATCCTAGCCATATTCCCAATTCCTTTCCCTTCTGTTTTCATAATTGTGTGTACTTCCTTCCCCCACACTAATTTTCTCGTCCTCTGATTTCTTTTACTGGGTTGTTATGCTGTTCATAACTCGCTCGCACATATAAGTCGACGTACAGCAGAAGATAATAATAGCTTTACACTGTCAAATATAGTTAGACTGGAGGATCGTTTTAAGTAGTAACCAAGGAGACTCACTAGTACCTCATATCCAAAACTCATCGAAATTATGTAACTATGACACAGTGTTTTGGTTATAAGAGTGGCCAGTTATATCAGCTGACAATCGATCACTGAAAATTCTATTAGTAATTGTAAAAGATAAAAGAATGACTAACATCTCCTCCAGTCCAGAATTCTTAAACGTGTAAAGGGATTATTGATCTTGACTCTTCCAATGAGTGGGATTAGTTTTGAGATTCATGAGCAGGGTGTGGTTACTTCTGAAAATGTGCAACTTTGGCTTTATAAGTTTTACTGCACGTCCTGGCCAGATCAGGGTAATGTTATATATAAATCAATTCCGGTCGATCGAACTGTTTGCCCTGATGTCATTTACTCACATGTACACATTTCTTTGTAAAAAGGTAATCTGTATATGTGTCTGTCTTAATCTCTGTATCTAAATATCTGTATCTGTCTACCTGTCTTCCTCTGTCTGTCTGTCTGTCTATAATTATACATCTATAGGAGTTTATTTTTATATCTGACTATTTCCCCATGAAGCAAAGTGCAGTAATGAGGAATGTTAGCTGCAGCGAACGATATTACCTGGAATCTGATGGCAGAGGATTCCAAGAAGGGCACAAAACATGACTATACCGAAAACCAGTTAATAATCAAATACGCAGTTGTGGAAAACTGAATGACGTGACACCACAAAATGCATTAATTAAAGCATTGAGTTTTGCCGTATTCTGGAAACTAATACTATATTCAGAAAACTAACCTGACTCACAAGGGCGTTCTTCACAATCTGTACCTGAACTTAATGGTCTCATTTAGCCTTCTCACGGTCGGGACAAATCTAGTAGTCTATTTCAATTACCATCAGACGATTTTATTCAGCTGAACGGGGGTCATAGGAACCAAAGTGTTCACCCTCTCACCATAAGGATGTCTTTCAAGGTCCTTTTTTTTTTTTTTCCACTTCCAGACTCTCTCATTGAGCTTAGATCTCTTGACCTGAAGTGATAAATGAAGGTCATATTCAACAACTCCGGTTCGAAAGGTCTCTTTAGACTGAGTAAACTTATCTGGCTATAGTAGTGGGAAAAAAAAGAAGAGCAAATTCATGTCTTCATATCCACTCCAAGGTATGATAAAAAAAAAAAAAAAAAGTAACTATAAAAGAAAAAATTACAATGCCACACCATGATATTCACTTCGAGGAATGTCTACGCTGAATTTACTCGCTATAACACAGGGCAGTCCGCACATAACACTCTGCTAGAACCTCACGTGTTGCGGGGACGGCTAGGTCTGCTGGTGTGGCCGTGGGTATGCCAATGAATAGAAAATGAGTAAAGGCTGTTATTGATATCGGTGAGCCGTCCCCACAGCACACGAGAAACTGCCCGGTGGAAAGGAGGTACACGTTATAGGTCACTCTGTACATAACATCCTTATACTGAAGAGGCTAACAGGTACTCCGTCATCAAAGGAGTTACCTGGATGAATATTATTTACGCTTCCCCTCCCCCCCAGCAGCTGATGACAATAATGATATGAAGCCATTTAATTCCGTATTGGGATTGTGTGTGTGTGTGTGTGTGTGTGTGTGTGTGTGTGTGTGTGTGTGTGTGAGAGAGAGAGAGAGAGAGAGAGAGAAAAGTGCTGGTGATACTGATTGCCCACAAAACACAAAGACTCGTGTCCAGGGAAATCAGAAGATGATTGGAGACGAAACTACACTTTTTTTTTTTTTTTTTTTTTTAATATGAGGGCCGGATCAAGGGAACAGTATGCATATATAATTTTTACTGTTGTTATTGGAAGCTGATCAGCTGTGGACATTGTGCAAATAAATATCGGTATGTTATTTTTCCGCAGGAATTCCTGTTACAAGACTTTGCCTATAAATTATACTTTGAAATACTGTGATGCCAAAAGTTAAAAGAGATTGTAGTATATTATTTGGAAAATAACGATAAAAAGATAACAAACACACAGCTACCAGCACACACACACACACACACACACACACACACACAAAATAATGCCCAAGAAAATTAATATTAATGTTCATATAAAGGAAACATTTTTTTTTCCTCTTTTTAACAGGCATATAATACAAGGAGGTTTACTCTAGGCAACTCTCTCTCTCTCTCTCTCTCTCTCTCTCTCTCTCTCTCACACACACACACACACACACACACATACACACACTCGCTGGTGCAGTGGTAACGTTCCCGCTTGCCAACTGGTGGACGGGAGTTCGCGCCTCGCTCAGGTTGCGAAATGTTTCACTGACGAAGTGGGTGGTTACTGTCCCCCTGGAGCAAGGGGACGGGTGTGTGCGTGTGTGAAGGTCACAGCCTTGCCCTTAGATCGGACTATATGAGCTCTCAGCTCCCTTCCGGGAGGGGAAAAGCTGACCATCACGACCATGAAGTGATCCTGACCGACCCGGTGAATTACACACAGTAATCAAGGCACGAAAGCTGTCAATCGTTTTCCACCTACATAAGAGCAACAAATGATATTCCCAACACACTCTAACTAGTTGCCCCAAATCCTGTTCCTCCACTAATTGACATTCAAACATAGATTACTTTTTCTGCTCTTCGGTTTTGCTACCTGTTTTGGCAACGACAAGAATTTTGTCAAGGTTGGTACGTGTGTGGGTAGGTAGGTAAATACGTTGTCTGGGACATAGGTAAGTATATATGGAGCCAGGTGGGCACGTAGCAAAGTTGGTTGCTATGAAAGAACTTTTTTTTATGTGTCCGACTCTGGGCATAGGCTTCACAGCCTGCTCCCAAGCCCCAGTAGTCCTCCTATATGCCATACTCCTCTACATGTCAACACTTCGGCGCTCACACCCACCGTCCATATTGAATACATGCTAGGGCTGTCTCATGCAGGACTGGTGTATTGGTATTAGGCGGGGTATTTTTACGACATGTCTGCGGGTCTTCTGGTAGATCAGTAAAGTATGTTTTTATTAAATTCAAATCCTTAAATTGTTCCCTGCTCCAGCGGGGATTTGAACCTGGGTCCGGTAAGACTCCAAGCCACTTCTCTTACCCCTTGGGTTCTTACTGGAGGGACTGGGGATGATAACAGTTTTTTGGAAGTGGGTGTGTGGGAAGGTGGGCAGGCAGGCTATCTATATATCTATCTATTGCCAGACACTTAATCCCGTAAGGGGTGGCCACAAACAAATCGCCTCCATGTCGCCCTGTCCCCTTCCATTTCACTGCCCTGCTTCCAGCTCACACCCCTTTCTCTCAGAGACCTCTCCATTCAATCCCTCCACTTCATCCTTGGCGTCCCCCTCCCTCTCCCCCTCTCCACCTCACTCACATACACTCTCCTCGTCAGTCTCTCACTCTCCATCCTGTCCACATGTCCAAACCACCTCAGTGTGTTTCTCCTAATGTTTCCTATCACATCCACATCCACACCACAACGCTCCTTCACTTCATCATTTGTTAGTCTGTCTCTCCATATGACTCCCCATGCTCCTCTCAAATAACTCATTTCCACTGCTCTCACTCTTCACTTCTACTTCCACCAAGGTCCAAGCTTCACTTCCATACGTTACAGTTGGTATCACAATTCTGTCATGTAGTAGCTTTTTCACTTTCTTGCTCATTTCCCTGCGTCTTATCACTGTTCTCAAGGAACCAGCAACCTTTCTTCCCTGTTGCACCCTTTCAAGCACTTCATCCTCTAAACTTCCATCCTTACTCATCACACTACACAAGTACTTAAACGCACTCACATTCTCCATTTCCCCTTCATCCAGCCTCACTGTACATCCATTGACTTCATATCTCTCGAAGACCATAACTTTACTCTTCCCCACATTCGCCTTTAGATTCCGTTTCATACACACTCTCTCAAACTCATCAATCAAACCTTGCAGCTTCCCTTCGTTTTCACTTAACAACACAGTATCATCTGCAAACAACAGTACAGGGAGTTTCCAAACATTGCCCTCTCTCACTAGGGCCGCTCCAAGGTCCACTGTCCTACTGTGTATCTCTTTTATAACCCCATCCATATACAGATTGAACAACCATGGAGACATGACACATCCTTGTTTCAATCCAACCTTCAAAAAGAAAAAATCACTATCGACCCGCACTGGAGCCTTAGCACCCTCATACATACTCTTCACAGCATTCAACAACTTCCCATCTGCTCCGTATATTCTTAATACTTTCCACAGTGCTTATCTATCCGCCCTGTCATATGCTTTCGCCAAATCCATGAAGGCCGCATACAACTTCTTTCCCTTGACTTTTTCATTAAAGATCTAAGAATGAATATCTGATCTACACAACCTCTTTCCTTCCTAAAACCTCCCTATTCTTCTCCAACTAATTCCTCTGTTATTTCTCTAACTCCGTCAGTAAGTATCCTACCATATATTTTTCCTATTAGACTAAGAAGACAAATGCCCTTGTGATTACCAGACACTTGTTTTTTCCCCCTTTCCTTTGTACATGGGAATAATTACACCAGACTTCTAATCCTCTGGGACTCTACCTTCCTCCCAGGCCAATCTACACATCGTTCACATCCATTCTATATTTATCTCTCCCCCATGCTTCAGCATTTCACCACACACTCCATCAATTCCTAGGGTTTTTCGGATTATAACTTTCGTCATTGCTTCCACAACTTCCTTCCTCTTGATTTCTTCCTTCTCACATCCCTCTTTCTCCCAGCCATTCCCCAGCCACTTATACTTGCATTACATTCATTCACAGTGTTCAACAATTCCGTAAAGTGTTCTCTCCATCTGCTCACTTTTTCAGGCAGGCAATTAGGTAAATAGATAGCATAGGAAGGTAGGTAGGGAAGTACTGTAGGTAGCAAGGGTAAATCTGGTACCGAGACACAGATTTACGCTTTCTGTTCATCAAATATTTTAGCGATGGGAGAAGTTACATCAAGCTTGAGAGAACAGTTGGTATGTATTAAGTAAATAGCTTGGGAGATAATTGCAGATCGGTATTGCAAGAGAATGGGTAGTTACAATAAACACGATTACAACTAGCCTTGAATTACCTTTATCAGGGTGTAAGGACCAAAGAGTAGCCTATATCAATCCAGTACAATCAGTGTGTATGACCACCTAATCCCTTAATAAAGAAAATAAAATATAAAACTCACCTCCTAAGAGAGGACTCATGGCCATCCCTCCGACTAGACCTTTGACGAAGCCATATTGCACCACTTACTTGGAAGGAAAGCAATATATAACGTCGAAAAAAAAAAAAAAAAACTAGGGAATTTCCACTCCTATTTCTCTCAGCTCTCTAGAATTTAGGTACAACTTTTCTCAGACCTCTATATTACATATTAACAGCGTATATGTCACTAGCAATTGTGTAGTGTGTTATGGTATCATAGTGCCTTGACACAGTGAGTGAGTGATTTTGAGCTTAGTGACGTGAATGAAGGACCGAGGTGAGAGGGATGGTGTAAATAGTCATAGAGGTGTAATAAATAATTGAGTGAGTGGCTTATGTGAGCAAGACATCTTTAGTAACTCGCAGAAGAAAGGTTATTGAGCTTCCTATTCCCCCATCACTTTTTTTCCCCATCATCCACCAGTTGTCGATGGTTTGTTTTGCTGGAGAGACAGATGGACATGACAATTCTGCTGTGTTGTTCGTGAGAGAGAAGGACAGTGTTGGCTTTGGGATGGTATATGTGTTGTGTTGTTTTACCGGAGGAAGGGTACATTGATACTGGAGAGAGAGAGAGAGAGAGAGAGAGAGAGAGAGAGAGAGAGAGAGAGGGGGGGGGGCACATAAGAACCGGTAACAAAATATGTGCGAAACTGTCACACACACAATAACGAATTCTCCATCTCTAATTCTCCCTGGATCACTCCCAAGCCATGGATTTGTAGGATTAATGGTAATGATGTTGAGCATGAGAAGGATTATCTGTTTATGTTTAAGAATTCTTCTCGTTTTATGAATTAATGAAAACTTGTATTTGCCTGATGATTAAATAATGCGAATGATGATGACAAGATGATTTGATTTGGTAATGATGATGATGATGATGATAATGATGATGATGATAATAATGATGATGATGATGATTAAGACAATTACAATACATAGTAGTGAATATAACACAAAGCCACGAAAGATCAGCTAAACGGGTAAGAAAAAAAAAGAGCCAAAGCGGAAATGAGAATTTAAGCTGATGAAAAGTTTGGGCGACTGATGACGCTTCGGGTTCAGCTTGTGGCAAAAACATTTCGCCGGACAAATAGAGAGAGAGAGAGAGAGAGAGAGAGAGAGAGACAGACAGACAGACAGACAGAGCTATAATTATATACAAAATCAATGAGGGGGATAAGGAAAGTCATGTCTAACCCTTCCACTTCAGTGGCTCTCTATGCTGATCAATATAGTCTGAAGGTAGTCAAATAATCGGAGAGAGAGAGAGAGAGAGAGAGAATCAAAGGAAGAAATTCAAGACACAATCAAGAAGCCGATTTTGAACAGAGAATTGATCTCATCACTACGAGTACGTTGCTTGTTTCATATATGCAATTTCCCGACTTTTTTTTTTTTTTTTGCTAGAAAGGTAGTCTTTTAGTTTTTGGTTCTTTTTCTTTCCTTCTTTCAGTCGTTTTTTTAAACTTATATTTAGGCATAATATTACCACTTAATAACCACCAAGCCAACAGAGACCCGTCGTCCGTAAACAGAATAATCTGATAGGTAAAAATAACCAATAAATTTATATACACCAAGTAGTCCCAGGGTTCAGTGACAGAGGAGAATATTAAGTGTCAAACGTGTGGGCGATAAACACAGTAAAACTGCAAACTACCGACACGTGGAGCTGCGCTGAAAAGTGGAGCAACAAAAATGGAGGATGGTACAATAGTTTGGATCATTAGCAGGTGGAAAGGTGTAAAAGGTTGTGTGTGTGTGTGTGTGTGTGTGTGTGTGTGTGTGTGTGTGTGTGTGTGTGTGTGTGTGTGTGTGTGTGTGTGTGTGTGTGTGACCTGATGAAGTAATATTTACTCTGCTTAAAAAAAAAAGAAAAAATGTAATGGCGAGTGCTCTGACTGAATCCAATCTATTCAACATTCATACAATAGTTTTGAGGAAGCCATACTTATATTTTCCACGTGTCATTTCGTAACTTTATATATTTCCTCATTTTCATAATTTCCATTAACATGTTCAGTTCGAGGATAGGTTATTGACGAGTGTTTCGTTCTTGCTCCCCTTGAAAGATTTTATACAGCATCAGAGAAAACCAGTAAAGTGATCAGTGTGATAAATGAACTCCAGTACAACACACACACACACACACACACACACACACACACACACACACACACACACACACCTGCAGGGTGCTGAACCGGAGCCCATCAGTAGCGAATAAAAATAAACATTTGCATACGAACAGGACAAAATCATTTGTGTTGTCACACCAGCAACATAGTCAGTGATGGCAGTATTAAATAACAAGTCGCCCTCATCACTCCCTCCGTCACTTTATTGGCCAAATCCTTTATGCAGCCGTTTTTGTTAACCTTATCCATTAACCTAATGAATGCTCGTTAACTAAAAATTAATTCGCCGATCGTGAAAAACTGCATTACATTTTGTGTAATATGAATGCGCGTTCATTAGCATCCAGTTCAGTGCGCTTAAAAATGGAAACAAAGCTAACAACGACCACTAAACTGATTACCTGCTATTATGCAGGTAAATACTTAAATGCTTTTCACGCATATTTCAGGTGTTTTTATACCAGCTATACAAAACTCAAGGTTGCATGTAGCGAATGTCGAGCGGCCTCACCAATTACAGGCCAGCAAAGTTTTATTCCGGCATCTATCTTTTACTTAATCCCATCCGGCATTACGGTGTTTGTTAACAGGAAGGTAGATAGACTTGCAAAGAAATGTAAGTCTTTAAATTAACTGTATTTCCCCTTGAAATTTAGAATCCTACAGAAAAACTATACTCTCCAAAGCACCTATGAATATTATCTCATCACATATTCACTACGGTGCTGATGTAGAAATGAACTGTCTCCTTTAGAACGATGTTACAATGTTACATGACATTAGAGTACTCATACATACTTACAGTCAGTTTACGCTCCTGACAACATGCGATATTACAGGATTAGGTAGTGTTTATACTAGAATGCACCGGTATTTAATATTCTTATTTTCTTATATGAGCAAAATCAATACAAGTAACAGCTGCTGAGTGATTAAGCAACTGAAAAAGCTCAGTTTATTCCTCTTTTTCCTCCTGTTTTGATACGAACTGAGGGAACTAGAATATGAAATAAAAATATATCACTTATGCTTACGTATCCTTCTACCTGACCTCCCCTTCGCTAATATATTAAAGACTTTTTTTCCTCGTCCTCCCAAGATTAATCTAATTTCAAGAGGGACAAATCTAAAGCACCGATATACCCGTACCCTCTCACTAGTTCCCTCTGTACAAAACTACAATAAAACAAAATCACTAAGAACAGAGATCCATTGTATCATAATTATCGATTAGATGAGGCTCTGAAGTTCTTTTTCGTGATAAGTATTCGGTGATGATTTCTTACTTTTATACTTTCTACAGCTAATCTTGTATAGCTTTACCATTCACTCCGAGATCCCATTTTTCATTACTCGAGGCGATATCTTGCTGAGGACAAACTTTTCAGATTAAACGAGTTAGATATGGCCTTCAATTACACTTATGCTATAAGAGTTGTTGCCCAAGTTAAAGAATATTACTTGGAGGTAGCAAGAAAATGCCGGATTACGGTACTTCAGACAGCTCCTCAGTGGGAAAGAGTATGATGATGATGACAATGATGATGATGATGGTGATGATGATTAACTATTTACCCCTTCTACACAATGACGTAATTTTTCAAACATTCCCTGTTACCGGTTGGCACTTTTATTCAACTAGAGCGACCCTCCGTTGTGGAGGAAGATAACATGATTTTATTTTTTATTTCTGCTACCGCTAGACAAGTTTATGTAGCGTAAGGAAGGGAAAAACAACTAGGAATTAAGAGAGAGAGAGAGAGAGAGAGAGAGAGAGAGAGAGAGAGAGAGAAATAGGGGGGTGGAATTACCAATAATTACGATACGGACACATTGACTCCACTGTCACCTAAACTAGCTTAACAATGATTTTCTTTTTCCCATCAAATATCACTAACCAGCAAAATTAACCTCCAATACCGTTAATGCAGGAGCCGCGGTGGTCTGGTGGCGGTAGTGTTCGCCTTCCTACCTGTGTCTAAGCCGAGTTGTATTCAAAGTTCAGATTGTGGAGACGTTTTAAAGTGTTTCCTGATAGTATGTCCTTTCATTTGCTACCTTGTTGTATGTTTCCCCCTGTTGACTTGTACTTATATATCCAGACTGTGACACAAAAACAGCCAATGCAATACTTCCAGTTTCCATGCACTGATTTTACTTTAGACATCCCTTATTTATCCACACTTGGGTCACACTGGGGCTTTACAAATGCATGCCCAGTCCACACACACACACACACACACACACACACACACATATTATGTAACTGATAAACAAAACATACACACAAACCAAAATAGGAACACACACACACACACACACACACACACACACACACACACACACACATATATATATATATATATATATATATATATATATATATATATATATATATATATATATATATATATTATGTAACTGAAAACATACACACAAACCAAAATAGGAACAAAAATGCAAGTACAAACACTATCACACACACACACACACACACACACACACACACACACACACACACACACAAACGTCCTAACCCATGTCGATGAATAAAATATTTTGGTCTTATATCTATCGTGGTTCTCGTTTTCTTCAGGTCAATAAAGAGACATAAAACGGACAACTTACTTGACAATTTTGGCACTAACACACTCTGTGGGGAAATATAATGGACGGATAAGAGTAAGGGCTGGAACCTGAGAGAGAGAGAGAGTAAAAGATTCAATTAAGGCTATGAATACGTGAAGAGGAAGACAATCTAAAAGCCCCAGCATTCCAGGCCCTGATAAATTATATCTTTGTGGCCTTCATACAGAAAACCATTTGTGTGTGTGTGTGTGTGTGTGTGTGTGTGAGAGAGAGAGAGAGAGAGAGAGAGAGAGATGGGTCGCTATAGTGAACTGGCTAATGTTCGGTGTAATATACAAATGCTTGTCCTTAATTCAGAGTAACATGGAATTCTGTGTGAAGTGGAACAGAACAGTGGTATAATTATCAACGTGTTCGGGTTGCCAGTACGAGGAGTGATATTTCATCTTAACAACGTATGGTGGAGGTGCATGTTGTTAATTTCGTAATCTGGAGTACAAGGCCCCTTTACTCTTACTGTACGATAACTTTTAATATATTGCCAACGAACGATTCTACAGTATTAAAATCTGAACAGACCCTCGTGTATGTGAGTCAGTGAAGGTTGTGTCTAACCCCTCCAGTTCTTAAAGTATCCTAAGCTGAATAATATTGACTGGGGTACCAACAATAAGAGGTCCTTACAACAAAGTGGTTTTTCAGGGTAAGGAATATGGAATAATACATCCTTCATTCCTAGTACTTAAAAAAATATGGCAGGTCCTATAACCTATAACCCTCTTATGTTCGGGGACAGATCTAGTGTATATTTCTATGCCAGCAATTGCCAGCTATTGTTCTGCTGAATACACATCATAGGAGGGTAGATGTTAACCCATTAAACCCAGGAGTGCTATTCGACTTTATCTTATTTGCTACCAGACGATTTAATTCAGCTTTGGGAAGACTAGGCCTATTTGAAAGGAGTAATATAAAGCCTTCATTAACTATTCAGCACGGTCTTCTAGTAACTAAATATTGAGGATGTCTTTGTTTTAAAGGTTGTTGCGAGTATGCGCTTTTAGTTTAGAAGGGTCATTTTGAACCGGGGTTAGGTATAGAATTAATTAACCTGTGGAGTACGAGAGATCCTACTTAAATTAAATATAATCTACCGACAGAGACTACCAGGGGCTCTCTAATCTATGTCGACTAAAGAGTGGATGAATACCAAATAACGTCCTTGAAGTGAAAATGTTAAAGGTAATATTAGCAAGGGACAAACGAGTGGCCCCACAAAGCACCGCTGGAGTACAAAGCTGCATAACCGTGACAGGCGGACCAAACTGCACACAGTTGTAACTCTTTATGTAATTAGCCAGGAAAATGACCTTATTTCCGCCAGTGCAGCTGCGAGGTTTAATATACATGTAAATAGGAGGTGTCGGGGTACGGGGAGGTGTTGTGGATGAGGCAGCTGGGGTGTAGGCGGATTCTGCACTGTTTCTAAATTGTGTGTGTGTGTGTGTGTGTGTGTGTGTGTGTGTGTGTGTGTGTGTATGTAATTCACCGGGTCGGTCAGGTTCACTTGATGGTCGTGATGGTCAGCTTTTACCCTCTCGGAAGGGAGCTGAGAGCGCATGTAGTCCGATCTAAGGGCAAGGCTGTGATCTTCACACACGCACACACCCGTCCCCTTGCTCAAGGGTTCAGTAACCACCCACTTCGTCAGTGAAACTTTTCGCAACCTGAGCGAGGCGCGAACTCCCGTCCACCAGTTGGCAAGCGGGAACGTTACCGCTGCACCAGCGAGCTGTGTGTGTGTGTGTGTGTGTGTGTGTGTGTGTGTGTGTGTGTGTGTGTGTGTGTGTGTGCGCTGCACAAAACAAAAAATTCTGAATCCGCCGTCTGTATGTACTGCATATTACGTGACTAAGTTTGCGTCAGAGTCTAAATGTCCCACGTGTACAATTGACAGAATGAGAACATAATGAAGGGAAATACTACATGAACCTACTGTACTTTAATAATCGCCATGCCTTTTGACCTTAAACGCGGGGCTCATGCAGGTTGCGAGTCGAATACGCTTCCAACAGTCCACCGTGGCTCCACTACCTACCTATCTACTTACAAAATCCTCTCATAATTCCTCCTTTCAGTTACCTACATCCCTACCTACAATTTCTCCCAACTACCTAACTGCCAGAGTATCAACCACGTAGTTCTTCCTTCACATAACTATTTATTTTTAATAACACTGATTACTACATCCTATCGACGTACAAAAAACATTGTAAACAGTGTAATTCATTCCTTCACTTATCTGCTTACTTATGTACACACTTCACTTACCTACTTATTTACCTAACTACAAGGGCATCATAAAATCTCGCAAACTTCTTGCTTCATCATTACCTACTTAACTATTATTTTATTAACTCCCGACCTACCAACCAGAGGATAATTTCTGGTAAATTCCATGCTTCACTTACCTACCTATCTCCCTACCGACGCCATCATCCCGGCAACAACCACGTGTAACTCTACGTACCTTTTATAACACTCTTACGCCGCCTGGATCCCTTCACGACGGCCGCAAGACACACACCTTTTGACTCGAGTCCTAATATTTCTCTTCTTCCCTTCCAAGGCCTAAAGAATAAAGAATACCAGGTCAAACAGCACGCAGGTGACGTGACGTCATGCGGCCTACCTGTCCCTCTCCCCCTCTCTCCCCTACCCTGTCTGCTGCATTTTCTGTGGTGTACACTTTTCCAAGCTTTCATTGGCAGCTCCGTTTTCTTAAAATTATACAGGTTAAAAGAAAATGTTTACTATTGTCCTCTACTTTACTAGCTTTTTTCATTTTTTGTTATAATGGCTTGAGTTTTTACAATTGTTTAGAATGCGCATTCTAAAAAATACACGGCAACGAACAAAGTATTGTACAACATCTGAAGGCAAAGCAACAAATTTACCAATATCTTTTGTAAGGACTTTCATGACTCCCTTTCCTGGCTTTAACTGGTTCCCATAGTAACACTGAAACAAATTTTCCATCACTCTTAATTGTTTCCGAAACTCTTCACTGGGTACTATTAATTTTCCTACCTGTCTGCTTATAAATTCTACCCAGCTACTGTCATTATCTCCTTCACCATCTGCTCTCAAGAACTCATACTAGGGGAACTTGCTATGTAGCCACCAAAGTACATCAAGCCTTCATTTTCTACCTCATGCTCAAAATCCATAATTTCTGGTTTATCTACTTCATTTTCTGTTGTTTCTTCCATTTCTAAAGTGGAAAATATCATGGCAGACAAACACAGCTCATGGTCAAGGGATTCTACTTGTTCGTTGTCAGCTGCATCCCCCTTCTCAGGAAATGAGCCCTGAGATATGCTTATGTCAGTGCATTCTCTTTCAGAGTTAAACTTTTCACCCACAAGGGTAATATCCTTACCCAAGAGATGTGTTCGTATACGATTCTTTACACTAACAGGGGAAGGATGATCATAAGCAGCTCCCATTTGCCTCATACTAGTAAAAAAGTGTTCTAAGCCATCCTGTGATAACCTATAAGTCAGGAGATAGGATATGTCAAACTTTTCCTTAACCATGCAAAATAGTTTAGGTAATGATTTCGAAGATATAATGAGCCCCTTCTGAAACTGAAGCAAGCTATTCCTTCCAACTACCATCATTGTGCTTGCTGTGTTAATCATATTAGTTAATATATGATCCTGTTGCTCCAAAGAAAGCCCATAAGCCTTGCGAGAGAATTTGGCACTATTTGGTGTTATAGAGGTAAATAAATCAAACCATGAGTCGACCAGGTCAATGAACATACTAGTTTCCTCCCAATCCTTGCTTACAAGAAGCCCCATATTTCCAAAATACTGCAGTGTTTTTGATGTAGTTTCGGAAAGAAGTTGTGCAGCCAGCTTAACATTCATACGTTGCAAATTTTGTACATTGATATGCTTAAGCGACAACTTATGTGCTGTTTTCAAGTCACTTACGCTCCTTAGAATTATTTCCCTTATACATCCACTGAGTATCAATTTTCCATTTGGAAGGCCAAACCCATTATTAAGAAAGTTGTTTCTTATCAGCTTAATTAAGTGTGGTGCATCTGCAAAGACATATATATCCTTATCTGAAGCAGCTGGATTGGTAAAGCCTGTATTTTCCAAAGTAATGCCCAGGCTGCTCCAGAGTCTCACATTTGTTGGGCATAGATCATTAACCATTGCAACAAAAAAGCCAGTATTTTCTATTTTGAGGATCAGATCCATGAGAATTTCTTTAGTCATATCAGAGTCAAAATCATAGTATATTAATTGTTTCCAGGATCCTACTAAGCCCCTTATCATTGCACACTGAACTTTACTTATAGATGAGTAGATTGTATCTGTTGCCTTGTCATAGCACCACTCTCTTGACACGCTTGTTTCATCAAATGATAAAACGCGAAGACGATCATGATCAGGCATCGACCCGGCTTTGTGCTGCAGTAGGTTGAAAACAGGTTGCAAGGTACCAGGTTCAACAAGAAGTTTTGATGCCCAACGATTCAGTGTTGTAATGGAAGGCAGTGGAAGGAAATACTTTTTGCGCAAGTATCGATAAGCCTTTGTGCTGACACTTCGCAAAGTCAGAGCCTTGCTTGTCATCAACAGACCACTTAGTTATAGCCTTATCATATAAAAAGTAATCAACCTGAGAAGGGGGAAAAAATCTTAGAAGTCTTTCTTTAACAGATGTAGCAGCTGTCACAGTGGCACTCTCCAGTTGCTTAAGCAGACCCTGTGTCTCTTTTTCCCATTCCTCTTTTTGAGTCAGGAGTGCATCTCTTTCCACTTGCGTAACTTGAATCTGGCGTTGAAGTTCATCAATAGCAGAAGCACGTTCTACTTCTGCTTCACACTCCTCCTCTGGCTCCTGGTCTGCAGTCACCTCAATTTCTTTCACTAATCGTTTTTGCCCCCTTTTCTCAGCTCGAATCTCACGACTACTATCAGGTTGTGTCCCTGAAAAAAAAAAGATTATATATATATATATATATATATATATATATATATATATATATATAGATATATAGAGATATAGATATATATATAGATAGATAGATAGATAGATAGATATAGATAGATAGATAGATATATGCAAACTACTCGTAATCACGGGAGAAATGAAAGGAGCGACAGTGAGTGCTTTCGTATATTACGTCTACGAAAGTACTCACTGTGGCTCCTTTCATTTCTCCTGTGGTTAGTTTGCATACATATCTTCACGGCGAAGTGAAGTCTCTGCATATATATATATATATATATATATATATATATATATATATATATATATATATATATATATATATATATATATATATATGAGAGAGAGTATAAGTGAGGTGTTCCTTCTGCCATGATGCAATTCCCCAGTGTCCTTTGACACTCCCATATATCTAGGCCTGTTCTGTCTCTATGTCTCTCTGTCTCTGTCTGTCTGTCTGTCTGTCTGTCTCTCTTATATTTATATGTATATATTTTTATGTAGCAACATATCAAAATATAATATAACAATGTGTCTATTTCTTGCAATAAGTTTTCTATACAGCCTATTTATCTGTTTTAATCTAATTATTTTACTGTATATTCTATATTCTTATATATCTATATCTATATCTATCTATCTGTATCTATATCTTTATCTATCTATCTATACGTATATCTATCTATATATAGCTGTATACTATGTACATATAAATACATAACTAAAGAGAGAGAGAGAGAGAGAGAGAGAGTGGTGTTTCTTCTTATGCAATTCCCCAGTGTCCTGTGACACTCCCATATATCTAGGCCTGTTCAGTCTCTCTCTCTCTCTCTCTCCTATATTTATATGTATATATTATTATGTAGCAACATATCTAAATGTAATATAAAAATGTGTGTATTTCTTGTAATAAGTTTTCTATACAGCCTATTAATTTTATCTCCTTATCTATTATTATCTAATATACTGAACTTACTGTATATTCTATATTCTTATCTATATCTATCTATCTATATCTATCTATCTACCTATCTATCGAGAGCTGTATACTCTATACATGTTTATTTGTATATATATTATTATGTGGCAACATATCAAAATATAATATAAAAATGTGTATATTTCTTGCGGTAAGTTTTCTATACAGCCTATTTATCTATTTATCTCTTTTTATTTAATATACTGAATTTACTGTATATTCTATGTTCTTTATATATATATATATATATATATATATATATATATATATATATATATATACATATAAATATTACTACAGAGAGAGAGAGAGAGAAAGTGAGGTGTTCCTTCTGACCTGATGCAATTCCCCAGTGTCCTTTGACACTCCCACATATCTAGGCCTGTTCAGTTTCTCTCTCTCTCCCTCTCTCTCTCTCATTATTTATATGAAATATAGAATCAGTATATAGTACATACTGTAGGTAGACTGATTGACAGATAGGCTTCTATAGGATAGTTATTACAAGAAAAATGTAGTGCATATTTGTTAGCCACTTTTGTTTATACGATTTTTTTATATTGTATATCCACAAATACATCTACACAACATTATATACATGTCAATATATAATGACAGAGAGAGAGAGAGAGAGAGAGAGAGAGAGAGAGAGAGAGAGAGAGAGAGATGATGTAACTGGAGTTTCTTCGAACCTCATGCAATATAAAATCTGTATATATTACATAGATAGAGGGATATACTGTATAGATAAACAGAAAGATAGATAGATAGACTTGTATGGAAGAGTTACTGAACGAAAAATGTAGTGAATACGTCTGCTTCTTTGATATTTTCAGGGATAACTGTTGAAAAATATCTCTCTTCGTGTTTCTTTTTCTTAGTTGTGGGTGACATTCTTACCTTCAGAGTTTGGTAAATTCAGTGTTGGAAGTGCATCATCCTCTAGTCTTCTTTGATTTGGGGGTATTGGTATGTCCAGCAGTTCATATTTGAGTAACCTCTTAAATGCAATCTGCTCAAAATGAAGACTGCATACTCGTGCTACGTCTGGGTTAAAGATGTCTTTTCTTTTACATAAAAATATCCACTTCTGACGAACTTTTTTATTTTGGGGGAATCTAAAGAAGCTGACACCCTTAACCTTCTTCCTAGAATCTTCAAAACACCCGAATACTGCACAATTAGGTGGCTTTGTATAGCTGTGAATAGCAGGTGACCTGAAGAGAACTGAGCAAGCAAGCACCACTGCTGGCCGCGTGACGTCATGCGCGAAGATGGACGCATTTTCGTCCGGCCGCGGTTTGACCTGGTGGTATTCTTTAGGCCCCTTTCACATAGAAAAGAATACGGACAGCCATCAAGCAAACTCGCCAGAAGAGAAGAGGTCGCTCTATCCTGTAACAGAGGATCATAAGCCGGCTCGCCTCTCCTGATGGGATTGCCATCAGTCGCCAAACTGATTAAACAGGACTAATCAATAAGAATCAATAGTATTGTCGCCGTTCCCGTCTCTATTATCACATAATCTTTTACTCTTTAGAATCAATTTCAAGTTTATCTGAAGAAATCATGGATTAGTTAGTAAATATTGTGTCTGATATTTATCGACGGCACCTGAGTAAATATTCCACGCGTCTCACCTGGACCCCCACGCCGCATGCCTAAGCTAAGTTGCCAAGTCTCATTTAGTGGTATGTATTTGCATCCATCCAATGGCATTTTCTGCGTCAATAACGACGTATAATTACATATTTTGTTTCACTTGTCCTTTGCAAGACAACAGAAGAAGTGACAGATTAAGCAGTACAATTTTGAGGAACAGGTATCCTTATTTCACACATCTCATCACCGCCACCGCCATACCAGCCCTTACCTTCCACCCTCCTACCCCACCTCCCCTTCCTCCTCTCCTCCTCCATCCACCAACCCCCTCTCCCTCAACCCCCTCTCCCCCACTACCCTCTACTCCCCATCCTCCAGCTACGTCTGCTCAGTAACTCGTTTTATGAACTTCAAAGTTTAAATCTCAATCTTGTTTAAATGCGGGGAGGATTATTTTGATGAAACAGAACTAAATAACAACAGTATGCAGCGGCTGAACAGGTCTGCTATTTATCATTATATCTGTGTCCTAAACCTCCGTCTCCTCTCCTCTTCGCTAACCTCCCACTCCTCCCACCTCTTTGTTCTCTCTCTCTCTCTCTCTCTCTCTCTCTCTCTCTCTCTCTCTCTCTCTCTCTCTCTCTCTCTCCACGTCTAAGAGTGCTACAGATCACACAGCCACAATGCACACTAGAACAGCATACCATACCACACTCTGCCATGCTGCACACTACCACACCGAACACTGACACCTAATACCAACACCGCACTGCGCCACTCACTGCCACATCATACAACCCAGTACACCAAATCACCTCACACTGCCACACATCACACAACCACACCATTCCTCACAACTCATTACCGCACCACGCCAAACTATGCATAATCACGCCAGCCTAAAGACAACCACACCACACACTAACACATCACACACTGTTGCACCTCTTATCTGGCCATGAAGTCTAATTTACCCCCTTCACACACACACACACACACACACACACACACACACACACACACACACACACACATTTACTTCTTCCTTTTATTTAAATGTTTCACGAAACAGCATTCCCCAAAGATAAGAAGATTCAGTTCTGTATGCAATGTTACAAACACAAGGAAAATACGTTTAAAACAAATCCTGCCTCCTGGGAAAAATTTTAATACTAAAAATAATTAAAGTAAAAGCACATCCATACAATCCCCCCCCCTCATTCATATTACTTTTTTTATGTTTCATTCGCGTTATCCATCTGTGAATATTTACCTGTCTATGGCTGTTTGTCGTGTCTATAACTAAATGCATTTATCCCTGATGGATTGGCTGCAAACATAACACCTCCATATCATCCTGTCCACCATTAGGCTGTACTTCCCTAAACTCACACTACTCTCTTTTACCTCACCAACTTAAACACCCTCCTCATTCTCGGTCTTCCCCTCCACCTCTCCCTCCCTTACAAACACTCTCCTAGTTAGTCTCTCATTCACTATGGTCCAAAAGACACATACGATGTATTTTATGAGACTTTACGAAATGCAAACGTTGAACAACCTTCACTAACCTCTTCACTGTAAGAGGTATCCCCTAACCTAAATAAATCATCTGGTAGTAGCATGAATAAAACCAAAGTAGTATCTTAGTAAACGTGGTAAACTTGTGTCTTTCCTGCATATGGTTACCCTAATTCAACACCACCACCATCACCACCACCACCACAAACAACAAGAACAACAAGAGCAGCAACCGCAAAGGCAACAGCGACAAAATATACATATAGTTCTCTCTTGGTCACCATTCCTATGCACAAGAGGAACAGTTGTGGAGTCCTAAACGCCTATGTGCCGTGAAGATGGCCATGTCTGCCTTAGAGTTTGCATATGCTATCGGTAGGATCTACAATGGGCAGTAATCTCGTTGCTTACGGAGACCCCCTAGCACCTCTTCCTTAGCTATTTATTTTTCGATAAGCCTGTTAGTATACGCGTATATGTTATTTATGCAGAGTAGGACGATATTAGATGGATTAATGTACAGTATAGGGAACAAAATAAATCACTTATGAAAAGCCTTACGGAGCTTCCTTACGCGACAAAAATACTGGTTAACGTACTGGAATATGAAAGGGTATACTACTATTACCCACTGGCTAATCTGAGTTTCGAAGACGCTGGCACATGAAGACTGCGAGCCGAACACGCTTTTACTATTATAGTCCACCATTGCTCCTTTACCTACCCATCCAACTACAAAATCCCCAGAACAACTCGATAATCCTTATTTCAGCTAATTAACAACGGCATCAAAAAATGTCAAATTCCTTCATTTCTCATTATTTACTAAACTATATTTCATTCACTACGCCACCTGCCTACGGAGAAAATAGTTTCGTAAATTCAGTCCTTCCCTTGCCGACGCCATCACGCCGGCAACAACTCGCACGTAACTCTCCTTTACATACCTTATATAACACCCTTATGCCGCTTGGATCCCTCCGATGTCACCCACACGACCACCGCAGGACACACAGCTCCTGATTCGACTCCTGGTGTTCCCCTTCTTCCCGTCACAAGCGCAAAAATCACAGAAGTATATGCGGACGGCCATCAAGCAGAGACTCCACGCGGGAAGAGTAACGGTTCCTCTATCCCGCAAGTTTTTTTTTTTTTTTTTTTTTTTTTTTTGCCTATCGACCATTGAGGCCGGAGCCTCTGGTCATTAAGGCAGATATATATATATATATATGTATATATATTGACACATATATACATATATATATACAAACATATATATATACATACATACATACATACACACATCCATGCATATGAACATACACACTTTCATGCACACGTACATATATATATATAATAATTTTTATTTTATTATTTTTTTGTAGTTTTATTTTTATTATTTTTATTTATTTTTTATATTTTTAACCTTATATTACTTATAAATAAAATACCTAATTTAAAGACCCTAAAATTAACCACCTAACAGACAAATCGCTAACCTATACTAAATCCTAAGAGACAGATAACATACCTACTCTAATATTCAAAAAGCCTCGACCAAGAGAACACCATCGACTGCAGATATGTAATGCCTTTCTACATTACATACCTGCACTCATCACCTGATGACTGTCAGTCGAGGCACAACCTAATATAGGGAACATCAATATATGAAAGGGAACCAGACGAGTCAGGAACATTTCCATATACGTCAGCTGTCGTCCCTAATTAGAATAACTTAAGCAAGATAATATAATGTATTTACATAATTTGTACAAAAAGTGAAGAACCTCGCCCAGCAGACTACCATCGACTGCAAGTGCCCAATACCTTCCTATATTGCACACTTGCACTCATCAGCTGGTGACTGTCAGGCGAGGAACTTGGCTTAATGTAGGGGACATCTATATTAGAAATAGATCGGTGGGAGGAGGAACTATTTAAAATATGTCAACTGTCAACCCTAATTAATATTACAATATATACATATTTACTGTTCATAAAAACCATAACCACACAGTAAAAAAGTCACATCACTCTGATCAGTCCGGTCTCTCTCAAGAAAGCCATCAATTTATCAGTCATAACAATGTCCCCATCACCCAGGATAGTGGAAAGGGTGAAGGGGACGTCTGCTGCGCCGCAATAATTTATAAGTGAAGCGCGTTCACGAATAAATCGCCGACAGCGCAGGATGATATGACTGATAGATAACACCGCATTACAGATGTCACAGTACGGTGGGAAGCGTCTTTCCATATATGGTTTTATGTGGGTTAAAATGGTGGCATTAAGCCGTAGCCGTGCCAACACTTTTTCTTCTAGGCGACTGGGACGGTTGGCAGTGTCCCAGTCGCCCAGGTACGGCTTACAAGTTGAAATATTTAGTCTGGTCCACTGACCTTGCCACAGAAGATTTATTGATTTCTTTCCGAGAGATAGACTCGACCGTAGATCACGAGGAACGTCCCAAGTATCCCCGAGCTCCACAGCCGACTTTGCAAGTAAGTCAGCCTGCTCATTGCCGTAGATACGACAGTGACCAGGCACCCAGATCAGCGTGAATGACTTGTTGCATGAATGCAACTTATTAACGATGCGGCCCTGGATCTCATGAGAGTCCGTAGTGCAAGATGCAATTGCCTGAAGGGCTGATTTTGAATCTGAAAATATGACAAATGAGTCATGCCTAGAATTGAGAGCATAGTCTATGGCTTTGTCAATAGCAAAAAGTTCTGAAGTAAACACAGATGTATGAGTCGGCAACCGATACCTGATGGCACATTCAGTCGACCACACACTTGCACCCACACATTCACTCGACTTGGAGCCGTCGGTGTACAATTGATGGGACCCCAAGTGACGAACAATGATGTTACGAAACAAGTGGTGGACCTCCGCCTCCGGCGCCTTGGCCTTTGGTGCTGGGAGCCATGTGACATCGACTGTAAAGCCGGGTGGCTCCCAAGGCGCTATATTTTTAAACACCAACTTGTCACAGTCACTGGGGTCCACATCAAGCTCCTGAGTCAGTAAGTGGAGGCGAGCGGCAAGTGGCCGACGCACCCCCCACAGAAGGTGGTGGTATTGACGCAGGGGGGTACAGGCCACATTGCCGATATTACTTTTCCTTAATGTTCGTAGTCCATACGAAAATGCCAGGTGGTCACGGCGAATACGGAGGGGAGGCACATTCGCCTCCACTTCCATACGAGCTACACGGGTACACCGGACAGCTCCAAGACACATTCGCAAACATTTATTCTGCAACACATCCAATCCTTTCAGCGTGGCATCAGATGCCGAGCCATACACCTGTGCGCCATAGTCTAGCTTCGATCGAATAAGGGACTTATACACCATTAATAAAGATTTTCTGTCGGCACCCCAGGTAGTACCGCTTAGGTACTTGAGGACATTTAACGGTTTATCACAACGAGCAACAAAGTATTAACGTGAAGTTTAAAATTCATTCTACGATCAAAGCAAAGTATTAATCCAAAGTTAAGCACAAATTAGGTACGTTTAAAATTCATTCTACGATCAAAATGTATTCCTACAGGAAGAGTGCCATATTGCACAATCGTACAGTATTTAAGATTCCTCGGGATGGGAGCTGATGAAAAAATCGCGGAAAATCAAGTACTGTAGGCTAAAGGAAAACTATTTCATTATATCTCCTCTATTATCACATTACGGACTGATCTTAAAATTTAAATGTGTTATACCAACGCTTATATTAAGCAGGTTTCCTTAATTTTCTGTTATATTACGGAGTGTCAAGAGATTTACAGGAATTGTTCGAATGCTGACCTTGACTTGGACTGTTATAATACTTTGTTGACTCAATATCTCTATCTTCCTACAAAAATTTCATTATTGATAAGTACAGTATATAACGGATTTCTTATTGCTTTTGACGATTGTATTGTCGACAAACTCAGTATCATATCTGATAATGAAGAGAGAGTATCGGTTTTAGCAACAACGAAATCGATCAAACACCTCCAGCCAATCAGAATCTCGGCAGGAACAGTGTTGCCATACATGCCTGGCCAGATTAATTGGTATGAGGTGTAGTCCACCATTGCTCCTCTACCTACCCATCCACCTACAAAATCCCCAGAACAACTCGATAATCCTTATTTCAGCTAATTAACAACGGCATCAAAAAATGTCAAATTCCTTCATTTCTCATTATTTACTAAACTATATTTCATTCACTACGCCACCTGCCTACGGAGAAAATAGTTTCGTAAATTCAGTCCTTCCCTTGCCGACGCCATCACGCCGGCAACAACTCGCACGTAACTCTCCTTTACATACCTTATATAACACCCTTATCCCGCTTGGATCCCTCCGATGTCACCCACACGACCACCGCAGGACACACAGCTCCTGATTCGACTCCTGGTATTCCTCTTCTTCCCGTCACAAGAGCAAAAAACACAGAAGTATATGCGGACGGCCATCAAAGCAGAGACTCCACGCGGGAAGAGTAGCGGTTGCTCTATCCCGCAACAGAGGACCATAAGCCGGCTTGCCTCTCCTGATGGGATTGCTATCAGTCGCCGAGCTGATTACACTGCTCTCAAGAAACAATAAGAAGCAAAGGCATTGTCATTTTCCTTGTCTCTCTTCTCACATAATCTGATGCTCTCTACAATCAACCTTGAGTTTGTTAGAAGAAATCAGCGATTAGTCAGTGAATAATGTGCTTGATTTTCATGGACGGCATCTGAGTACAGATTTCACGCGTCTCATCTGGACCCCCACGCCGCATAGCTGCTGTAAGTTGCCAAGTCTCTATTTAGTTTTAGCTAATTGCATTCATGAAAAGACACTCCCAGTGTCAACTGAAACATATAAATACTTATTTTGTTTCACTAGTTCATTAACTGTCAAGAGAAGAAGTGTCAGATTAAGCAGTACATTTGTGAGGAACTTTTAACAAGGACATCTCCTCTCAGGCATCCAGGTATTATGCTTCTCATCACCGCCACACCTGCTCCTACCTGCTTCCCTCTAACCCCTTCCCCATCCTCCCCTCCTCCTCCTTCTACCCCCTCCACCTCCCTGTGCGCCTCGTCCTCTAACTGTGTCTGCCCAGTAACTCGTTTTATGAATCAGAAAATTTAAATGCAGTTGTTAAAATGGAACGAAGTTTATTTTAATGAAACAGCCCATTAAATAACAGTATACAACTGCTGAAAATGTCTGCTGTGTATCATTAAGTTCGGATACGGTTTTATCTCCATACTTTCATTGTTATACCTCTATCCTCCACTCCTCCACTTCCTCTCCCTTTCCTCGCCTCTTCGCTTAGCTCCCCCCCACCACCACCACCTCGATCACTCTCCATCCTCTCTCTCTCTCTCTCTCTCTCTCTCTCTCTCTCTCTCTCTCTGTTGCACCGCACATGCCATGTCTCCGTGCTGCACATCACACAGACACAATACACACTATAGTATCATTCCACACCACTCACTGCCACACAATGTAATGACGTACCCTCACACTGCTACAATAAACACTGGCATACTTGATACCACCAGCGTACTACACCACGCACCGCAACACCATACCACCCCACACACTACATCACCTCACACTGCCACACTTCACACAAACACACCATACTTCACACCCTACCAAACCACGCCACACTATACACTATCACACCACACTACAGGCTACCACACCATACACTTTTCACACGTCCTGTCTGGTCATTACGTCGAATTTACCCCCTACACACACACACACACACACACACACACACACACACACACACAGTGATAACGTAGACGTTCATTACTGTATATGTGAGAATGCCGACAATAACTACTCTACCACCCTCTGAATGGCCAATTCGAGGGAGAACAAGAGCACTCAGAAAGATCATTCGTCCGCAGTTGCAGCACCATTTCCCTCTTTCATATTTATCAAGACCTTGACCTTGGTCTGTGACATTTTCCACAAAATTTAATAACTCATTCTTCTAATGGTCTTATGTCATTTTTCAAAATTTTATACAGTTACATCCAACATTTATTCTCATAATGTTATTGCTAGCACAGACAGACAAGCATGCCAAGACACGCTGGCTCGTATACATTTTCTGCACCTGAGATGTGGCTTTAAAGTGGGGTAAGATAATTCTGTCAGGCATGAAAATGACTATACTATAGACCTGTTATATTGTGTCTACTCACAAAATGGAAAAGGTCATACATACCCGCTACTATATTCGATTCACGTTAATTCTGCCTAAAACTGACATGTAGGGCATCTTGAATAATGAACTGTAATCACAAAATAATTCTAGAATACGATGCTAGTAACAAAGAAATGCAATGGAAATGGTGTACAGCCTAAGAACTGTCTATTCCTGCCATTAATCTTCGTGAAAAAAAAAAAAAAAAAAAAAGATGCTGAGAGATGAAAGTTTGGGCCAAGTTAAGATGGAAAGAGTATATAGAGTGTAGAATGATGAGATGCAACACCAGAATGTGGTAATTATCACGAAGTAATGCTACGCAAGGAATGGTGAGCTGTAGTACTTCATTCTGCCACTTTGCTCCGTGAACTAAGGTACAAAATGACCAATGTTTTAGCCAAGTTAATGTGAATAGGGTATAATGTGGGCATTTGACTCACACAGAACAGAGGTCCTCGAATCAGCCACGATTATTTTGCCAGATTAAGCTTAGAGGCGCCTTTGATACAGGATCTCTCAATAACACTTCAGAGCATCAAAGCTGCATCTTTATGAGGCGAAATCAGACCCTCTGTTGGGACTGTTCCTGTTAATATCGACCTCCTTTGACAGAATGGAACATGTGCAGGGTGTGTGGGTGTTGGGATAAGGGGGAGAAGTGTGTGTGTGTGTGTGTGTGTGTGTGTGTGTGTGTGTGTGTGTGTGTGTGTGTGTGTGTGTGTGTGTGTGGACTACATGTACGTGCTTACTGAGATAAGTGGGAAGATAAAGGGGGAGTCAGGTAATGTCCCGTTAGCTTCAAATTATCGCTTGCTGACGGGTACACAGTTTTTCACAGCTAAGTGCCTGAAGAGACGCAGTTTTTCTCACACAGCCTTTCATTGGCAACACGAACATTGCTCTTCGAGGGAACCAAAGTAACTCTAATTAAAGATGAACTAACATAGAGGAGTAGCCATTCAGTGGTGTCCTAATACATCATTTGGTTACTTTTGTTACCTCAGTACCGTTTAATTACAGTAAAGGAACATCTCTAGCACTAATGGATTTATTGAAGGCTGTATCTAACCCTTTTACCTCGAACAGTGGCTCTTAAGCTGGAGAAAATTGTCTGGAGATGAGAAAAACTGCAAATGACATCATCTTGTTGAAATGGTTATGGGAACAGGTCTTTGGCAGCAAAAGTGATAATAATAATAATAATAATAATAATAATAATAATAATAATAATAATAATAATAATAATCATAGTAGTAGTAGTAGTAGTAAACACAATATCATATATAAAAAAATCCATTTTACCAGCAGTAACTAGCAGCACTTTGATGTCTGACACCGATTAAATAGTGAGTTTTGAAGTGAAAGAGGAAGCCAGTTAGGGAGGACGTTCAGCACAGCGTGTTGCTTTAATAAAACTCTGGTTCTTCATATCACAGTCTCCACCTGACTGACTGAATGTGACAGGAAAAACACTGCTCCCAATGCCACACTCACGCCCACTTCAGCAGACTGAGCCGTCCTTATAATACATCAAGTAATATGCCGCCAAGTGAATTTCTAGTGGAACGTTATTTAGACACCCTGCATTATTTAACACACCTTGATTTAACTCCAAATTTAGCATACCTGAGCAGTCTTTCATAATTTCCTTGATTAACTCTTTATTTGTGAGTAAATGAGTAGTCTTACTGAACCGATCTTGATTTAACTCATTTCTGCATAACTCAGAACCCTGAATTAACCTACATCGATAAACTCTATATTTTGGCATACCTGAGCGGCTTTGCCTCTGCATGCCTAAACAGTTTTTTCTCTGCATACTTAAGTTGCTTTATTTTAGCATACCTGAGCAAGTTTTTTTTAGCATGCCTGAGCAACTTTACTTCTGCAAAGCTGAACAGTTTTATTTCTGCATACCTGAAAAACTTTATTTTTGCATACCTGAGCAGCTTTATTTTTGGATACCTGAGCAGTCTAATTCAACCTACCTTCCTTTAACCCTTTACCGCCGGCGAAATCATACTTAACGTCAGCGTACACCGACGTCTGGCGTGAGAAACATTGCGCTTGGTGATAAACATCTTCGAATTTAATCAGGTAGTGTGATTAAAGAGGCGGAGTCACGCAGTGCTTGTTTGTCAGAGAACCTGGAGAGACAATCTGGCACACCTATGGCCGAATTTCTGGTATAAGAGGTTCTTTTGCACTTTTTCTTTAGCGATTTATTTTAGTGATTACACCCTTTAAGTATGTATGCTTTACCGAGGCAAACTACGTCAGCGTTTAAAACAAATAGACTTCACAGAAGAGAATTTGAAGGCATAACAGGCATAAAAAGTCGCTGAATGAAAGATGTTGCGAAACCTACAATGCCACCCAGAATCCAACTCCGATTTCGATCTAACTACTGGGTACGCTGACGCATCTATTGATCTGTCCATCTATCTATTGCCTGACAGACACTAGGAGGTCCGTACTGTAGGTAGGGTAGGAGGCACTGTAGCACCACTTCCTTAGCGATTTATTTTGCATATTACACCTTAGCATTCTCTTGTTTTTTGCTTAGGTGATTTTTAAGTAAACATATTGTCCATCTGCAGTTTACAAGAGGATATGGAGGTTTTATATGCAGAATAAATCGCTAAGGAAAGATGTGTTACGGTGTCTCGAAACCTATAAATTAACCGGTAGACCAGATTCGAAGTGATTACAAGGTGCACTAATGCTTCTGTTGGTCTGTCTACTGCCTGACACCATATCGTGTGAGAGGCTATTTCGACAATAGGACTTCCAGGCGTTTCTGTCCCTATTCAGTAACTATTCCCTCTAACCACGACACACCAATCTCCCTTACATGCCCTCGAACCTCTTCACCTTGATGTCGGTTCCTTTCATCGTCATCATCATCATCATCATCATCATCATCGTGACCTTATTCCTGCGTAGAGTTGGAGTGATGGCGAGAAACAAGGACATGGACAGTAAAAATGTAGGAGGACCATGACCCAGGGAAATGGGCCTCACAGTTATTTTCACACCATTGCATTCAAGCCCTCGGAATCCTTTCTGCCCCTCTCATGCCTAACAATCAGTACATTTTTTGTTTTTAATGAATTCGGTACATGCATTAACCTCTTCAGCGTTTCTCGTTTATTTTAGTCTTGGTTCTAGACACGACTTTGCTTTACTTTGGGTAGACTCTTCAAAATGAAGGGGTCAAAAGGCCTTAAATAAACCTTTCTCAAATACGACTTAATAAAAAACGTTGAATAAAATCGTTTATAGGTAGAGTGGTTAAGAGAAAAAAAATATTGGCTTGGAGGAATAAAAAGCTTTTGCACTTGGAAATCAAATAGATACCTCCGTAAAAAGAATGCCTAATATTTAATGGGCCTCAAAGCTGACGTCCATGAGCCGCAGTGATAAAATATTCCCCGGTACATGTAAAAAAGGTGTAATTACTCTGCTCCATTGACGCAAATAGATATTTTAAAATTATGAATGTAAAATAGCAAAGGGCAGGGTTATTGAGAGAAGGGAGGGGTGAGTGGGAGGAGGGGGCAAGTGAGGTGGGGATATGGGACTCAAGGAAAGGTTAGCTTTGTTTCTGGAAGCAACACACAATTGGAGAATATATATATATATATATATATATATATATATATATATATATATATATATATATATATATATATATATATATATATATCCCGGCTGAAACTTGTTTTAGATGCCGCGTCTTAATCTAAAACGTGGCAATATAGCTGTTTCTTGAACCGTAAGACCCTTGGTAAAAATGTTGAAACGGAGAGAGGACGAAGAGGATGAAAATGTTCTGGCAGAAAAGAGGGAAAAAATAAGAAATTAAAGAATGAGACAAGGGGAAGGAATGTCCCCGGGAGCTGAGGTGATATATATATATATATATATATATATATATATATATATATATATATCAGCGAAGTTAAGCAACGTTGGGTCTAGTTAGTACATGGATGGGTGATCGCCTAGGAACACCAGATGCTGTTGGCATAACGTTCTCCCTACGTGTCAAGTGGGGTTGGTGGAAGATTAGTGCCCCTCCCTGTAAAACAATTAACTCGAAGCCCTTGGCCACCCCGTTTGGGATACATGGCGTCTGGCATTTATATATATATATATATATATATATATATATATATATATATATATATATATATATATGTGTGTGTGTGTGTGTGTGTGTGTGTGTGTGTGTGTGTGTGTGTGTGTGTGTGTGTGTAAGAGAACAAGAAGAAAGAGAAAAACGAGGAGGAGTTGCTGTAAAAACTATCTATCTATCTATATACCTAGGCTGCTTCCCCCAAGGAAAGGGAGGTAGCCGAGACAGGACGACACACTCCCCATTTACTCATCCATTCAAACACATTCATTCGCATCTTAGCCCCAAGGGGAGAACGGACAGATCCTCACCGCATCACACCGCACAAGGGTCAACTGCGCAATACAATCAGTGACATCCGCAGCAGGGCCCGACAGCAGAGCTGGTTTACCCCTGCCACATCATAACAGACCCATCCCCTTACCCGCACCTGACCTGACTAGCTGATCCGACCAAATGCGGGAGAATATCCCCTCAGGGCTGCATCATCACTTATTCATTCACAATTTCTCTCCATTTATTTCTGTCACGCACAGCCACTCTTCCTTGCTCAACAGACATCCCTCTCGCATCCAATGCTCTCTTCACACTGTCCATCCATCCTATTCGTGGTCTTCCTCTCAGCCTTACACCTCTCACATCAGATCTAGTTATCTTTTTCACCAATCGCTCATTATCCATTCTCTCCATATGCCCAAACCATCGCAACACCCTCTGCTCAACTCTACCAGCCATCTCCCGAACAACTCCAGTTCTCCTTCGCACTTCATCATTTCGCACTCGATCCATACGCGTCACTCCACACATACTCCTCAGACACCTCATCTCCAATACATTCAAACTTTTCCTCTCTGCTACACCCATATTCCATGTTTCAGCCCCATATAATGCAGTCGGTACCACAACACCCTCATACAACCTTCTCTTTACATCCATTCTAAGCGAACGACATTTAAAGACTTTTTTCATTCCTCCCAGCACCTTTCCTACTTCATTAATTCTAAACTTCACTTCTGCATCTATTCTTCCATCCACAGCAACATGTGACCCTAGATATTTAAAACACTCTACCTCCTCAAGCAACTCGCCATTCAAAGCTATATTCATCCCCCTACCATCTACCAACCTCGTACACTTCATCACTTTACTCTTATTCTCATTTACTTTCAATTTCCTCCTTTCACACACCCTTCCAAACTCCTCTACCAACTGTCTCAATCTCTCCTCTGAATCAACCACCAGTGCAGTATCATCTGCAAACAGCAGCTGCTTCAGATTCCACACCCCACCATCAACATTCACCAGACTCAGACCTCCACCTAAAACTCTTGCATTCACCTCCCTTACAACACCATCCATATAAATATTAAACAACCAAGGCGACATCACACATCCCTGTCGCAGGCCCACTCTCACAGGAAACCAGTCACTCACAGCATTTCCCACTCTTACACACGCTCTATTATTTACATAAAAACTTTTCACCCCTTTTAGTAACCTACCATCAAGACCATACAATCTTAAAACAGTCCACAAAGCCTCCCTATCAGTTCTATCATATGCCTTCTCCAAATCCATGAATGCCCAAAACACATCCTTGCCTTTCGCTAAATACTTTTCACACACTTGTCTCACAGCAAACACCTGATCCACGCATCCCCACCCCCTCCTAAAGCCACACTGCTCATCACCAATCACTCCCTCTGTACCCTCTCTAACTCTCATAATTAACACTCTACCATAAACCTTACCTACAACACTCAACAGACTTATACCCCTAAAGCTAGCACATTCATACTTATCACCCTTGCCTTTATACAACGGGACCACACAAGCACTTGCCCAGTCAATTGGCACCATACCTTTAACACAGCACACATTCAGCAATCTTACTAACCACTCAACAATGGTCACTCCACCACTCTTCAGGCATTCAACAGCACACCCATCCATACCTGCAGCTTTCCTTGTTTTCATCTCCTTTACTGCCTTCTCCACTTCCTCCTTCGTGATCAAAGAATCATTTAACTCTCCCAACACATTTATTCCTTGCACCCTTCCATCTGCCACAATCTCAGCCACCCTTTCCTCCTCTACATTTAACAATCTTTCAAAATACTCTGCCCATCTCTTCCTTACTGCATCCATCTCAGTTAACATCCTTCCATCCTCTGCTTTTACTCGTTCTTCCTTCCCAGACTCTCCCTTTCGCACCCTTTTCACCTCCTTCCAAAACATTTTCTTATTCTGTTGAAAATTCTCTGTAAGCCGCCTACCCCACCTCTCATCTGCTGCCACTTTAGCATCACGCACAGCCCTTCTCGCTCTATTCCTCTTTTCCTTATACCTTTCATATGACCTCTCATCCTTCCTCTGCAGCCACACTTCATATGCATGTCTCTTCTCAGCCACAGCCATACTTACTTCCTCGCACCACCATTCACTTCCTTTTCTTACACCACCACCCACATGTCTCACACCACACACCTCTTCTGCATGCCCCACCACAGCACTCTTAAATACCTGCCATTCCTCCTCCACACTGCCATTTTCCTGATCTTTCAGTGCGTTCCACTCATCTTTCAATTTCTCCTGATACTCTATCTTTTTCTCTCTTTTATCCAACTCACTCACTTTCAAAACCTCCCTGCCACACCTAACCCTCCTAGCTCTCACCCATCTCTTACCTACTCTTAACTTTCCCTCCACCAGGTAGTGTTTAGACATACCTCCACCCTCCCCTCTCAGAACTCTCACATCCAACAATCTTCCTATTACATTCCTGGACACAACCACATAGTCCATCAAAGCTCTATCAACAACCCTTCCACCCTCCTGTCTCACCCATGTATACTTATAAATATCTTTCTTCTCAAACAGCGTATTTCCAATCACCATCTCTCGCTCAACACACATCGCTATCATTCGTTCCCCATTTACATTTCTTCCAGGCACACCATGCATACCAACTACACCTTCAACTGCTATATTTCCCACTCTAGCATTCAGATCTCCCATCATTACCATATTCACATTCGCTCCAAAACTCTGCAGACACTCATCAACATCATTCCAGAAAGACTCCCTCTCTTCTTCATCCCTTTCACTACCAGGCCCATATGCACTCACAAACACCCACAACTCACGTTCAAATTTCACTTTCACCCACATCAGTCTCGATGACACCTCCTTCCATTCAATCACACACTGCTGTACTTCCGGACTCACTAACAAGGCCACACCTTCTCTTGCCCTTCCTCTATCAACACCTGACAATCTTCCATTCACACTTCCAAACATAGCCTCACCCTTCCCTTTCATCTTCGTTTCACTCAAAACTAACACATCCAACTTTCTTCTCACAAACATTCTTCCAATCTCCTCCCTTTTAGCCCCAATTGTACTACATCCACGCACATTCATAGACCCAATCTTCAGGGTACGGGGATAACTCCATCCCCCATCCCTTACTCTGGCCTGTCTCTTTTTAGGAACTAAAAAACAGAGGAGGGGGTCCCTAGTCCCCTCACCCCGCCCCTTTTAGTCGCCTTTTACGACACGCAGGGAATACGGTGGCAGTATTCTTCCTAACACAACCTGGCCCCAGAGTAGTAGTACCACCCCATAGTGCGGCCAGATTGTGTCCCCCCCGCCACAGGGGGGGACACAATTGTTAAAATAGAGGAGAGAGAACGGACAGGGTTAGAAAGCGGGCGAAAATAAGCCAGGGAATGACAATAATAATAACAGCAATAACGCTGTTAATAATAATAATATTAATAATAATAATAATCTATCTATCTATCTATTGCCAGACGCCTCAATCCCGTTTGGGGTGGCCACAAACAAATCGCCTCCAAGTCGCCCTGTCCCCTGCCATTTCACTGCCCTGCTCCCAACTCACACCCCCCTCTCTCATATACCTCTCCACCCCATCCCTCCATCTCATCCTCGGCCTCCCCCTCCCTCTTCCCCCCTCCACCTCACCCACATACACTCTCTTCGTCAGTCTTTCACCCTCCATCCTCTCCACATGGCCAAACCACCTCAGTGTGTTCCTCATAACGCTTCCTATCACATCCACATCCACACCACAACGCTCCTTTATATCCTCATTCGTCAGCCTGTCTCTCCACGTGACTCCACAGGCTCCTCTTAAATAACTCATTTCCACTGCTCTCACTCTTGACTTGTGTCCTTCCAACAATGTCCAAGCTTCACTTCCGTACGTTAGAGTTGGTATCACAATACTGTCATGTAGTAACTTTTTCACTTCCATGCTCACTTCCCTGTTTCTTATCACTGCTTTCAAGGAACCAGCAACCTTTCTTCCCTGCTGTACCCTTTCAAGCACTTCACCCTCCAAACCTCCATCCTTACTCATTACACTACCCAAATACTTAAACGTACTCACATTTTCCAATTCCTCACCATCTAACCTCACTGTACATTCACTAACTTCACCTCTCTCAAAGACCATCACTTTACTCTTCCCTACATTCACCTTTAGGTTCCGTTTCTTACACACTCTCTCAAACTCATCCACCAAGCCTTGCAGTTCCCCTTCGTCTTCACTCAACAACACAGTATCATCTGCAAACAACAGTACAGGGAGTTTCCAAACACTATCCTCTCTCACCAGGGCCACTCCAACATCCACTACCCTACCTTGTACCTCTTTTATTACCCCATCCATGTACAGATTGAACAACCATGGAGACATGACACATCCCTGTTTCAAACCAACTTTCAAAGAGAAAAATTCACTTAGTTCACCATCCACATGCACTGCAGCCTTCGCACCATCGTACATACTCTTCACAGCATTCAACAACTTCCCATCTACTCCATATATTCTTAACACTTTCCACAATCCTTGTCTATCCACCCTGTCATATGCTTTCTCCAAATCCATGAAAGCCGCATACAACTTCTTTCCCTTCTCTAGAAACTTTTCCACTAAAGATCTAAGAATGAATATCTGATCTACACAACCTCTTCCCTTCCTAAAGCTTCCCTGTTCTTCTCCAATTAATTTCTCTGTTCTTTCTCTAACTCTGTCTATAAGTATCCTACCATACACTTTTCCTATTATACTAAGAAGACAAATGCCCCTATGATTACCACACACTTCTTTTTCCCCTTTTCCTTTGTACAAGGGAATAATTATACCTGACTTCCAATCCTCCGGGACTCTACCTTCCTCCCAGGCCAATCTGCACATCTTCCACATCCATTCTACTACTATCTCTCCCCCATGCTTCAGCATTTCACCACACACTCCATCAATTCCTGGGGCTTTCCCCGATTTAACTTTCTTCATTGCTTCCACAACTCCTATCCTACTGATCTCTTCCTGTCTTCTCACCTCCCTCCTTCTCCCAGCCATTCCCCAGCCACTTATACTCGCATTACTTCCATCCTCTACGTTCAACAATTCCTTAAAGTGTTCTCTCCATCTGCTCACTTTTTCTCCCTTCTCCACTAGTAATCTACCATTTTTATCTTTCACTCCCCTGCTAACTTCACTTCCACCCTGTCTTACTCTTTTCACTTCTCTCCAGAACATTTTCTTACAGTCCCTCCACTTTACACTCAAATTCCTTCCAAATTCCTCATCCACTCTCTTCTTACTCTCTCTTACTAATCTTTTCACCTCTCTCTTCCTTTCCACATATAACTCTCTCTTCCGCCTCTCAACTTCTTACTAATTATTAATAATAATAATAATAATAATAAAATTCGATTGCAGTCATCAGTTCTGTATACCAATTTTGCACTGCATGCTTAACCTAATTTTCCCAGGATGATCACCGTTCCATTTTTTCTGTTTTTATTTTCTTTACCTTAACCTATCCGAACCTAGCCTTACCTAACCTAACAGATCAACCCAGCTAACAGAAACAGATCAACCTAACTAACAAACCAACCTAACTAACAAACTAACTTAACCTGATACTAAAAACAAACAAACCCTTAGCTAGACTTTCCTGGACAAGAAAAATGGCAAGAATGGCACACGAAAATCAGCATCCCGCCAAGAGATGCATATTTACCGATTTACTTTCACATCTCCAACTCGAAATATTCCCCCAAGAAGAATGTAATTAAGAAGTACAGCCTTGAGCCAAAGTTCAAAAAGAGGCTTAAGTGAGAGGAAAATGAGGTGAAAACTTGAAGGAAAGTCTCGAGGGTAAAGTAAGAAAAAAAAAGGAGAATGAAAAGGAGGTGTGTCGTGTTTCTGTTTTTTTAATGTTGGGCGCTCTCAGGCAGGTAGAGATGAAAGCCATGGTGGATAGAGGAGCATGAGATAGATAGATAAGTAGATAGATAGATGAATACTGAGAGAGAGAGAGAGAGAGAGAGAGAGAGAGAGAGAGAGAGAGAGAGAGAGAGAGAGAGAATATGCTGGAGAGAAGGATGACAAAGGCACACAGGAGGATGAAAGAGGAAACTGGATGTTCAGGATATGGAAAAGTCTTTTTTTTCTCTTTATACTAATCTAACTGCAGCCGGACAGTGAACTATATCTGCTTGGAACTTGCTATTTTATTCCAACTATTATTAACGATTTTATTCATCACAGAGGAACCTTGCATAGTAAAAGAAGAAAAAAGTTAGAACCATATACGAATAAAATGAAAATTTTCCTTTCAGATGAACTTAGCATTGTATTCGAGCTAACACCAATTAACTTTCACCATCATTTACAAGACCTACGCAGTACAAAAGTTTAAGGCAAGAACTAAACACACACTGGCGAAATGCATCTTACTTAGAATTATGCACGCAGTATACCACTCGAAGTAAAATAAAACTTAGTATTATCCTGCAGCTAGCACTGAGCCATTTCACTCATCACAGAGAAACGTACTGTACTGCACATAGCTAAGTGTTCATGAGCAAGAGCCACACGAGTAAAACGAGCCTTGCGCACTTCAGACCGTCCAGCTACCACCATTGCCCCCTATCCCTCGTGTCTCCATCTGAGGTTTTATTAGATCCCTCCTCCCGCCTCCAGTCATCCACCTCACTTTGCATCCCACATACACAAACGCTTCACCCCCACTCAGGCTTAGGTATCTTGTAGAGCTTTTATGTGGCTCTGTTTTCTCTCCTGCTTTGCTATGGGACTCTATATTCCATCCTATTCTGCCCTCTGGCTCTGTGTTCCCCTTGTCCTGTTATGTGGTTCTATATCCCCCCCCCCTCGTTCTGTTATGTAGCTCTGCATTCCCTTCTCTTATGTGCTTGTCTTCCTTCCTACTGAGTATCCTGTAATGCACTTGAGTGAACTGGTGGCTGTGGTTACTTTGGGGTCCTCGAGTCTATCTATCTATCTATCAATTGCCAGACGCCTTCATCCCATACGGGGTGGCCACAAACAAATCGCCTCCACGTTGCCCTGTCCCTCGCCATTTCACTGCCCTGCTCCCAACTCACCCCCACCTCTCTCATATACCTCTCCACTCCATCCCTCCATCTCATCCTCGGCCTCCCCCTCCCTCTCCCCCCCTCCACCTTACTCACATACACTCTCCTCGTCAGTCTCTCACCCTCCATCCTCTCCACATGGCCAAACCACCTCAGTGTGTTCCTCCTAACGCTTCCTATCACATCCACATCCACACCACAACGCTCTTTTATATCCTCATTTGTCAGCCTGTCTCCCAATGTGACTCCACAGGCTCCCCTTAAATAACTCATTTCCACTGCTCTCACTCTTGACTTGTGTCCTTCCAACAACGTCCAAGCTTCATTTCCATACGTTAGTGTTGGTATCACAATAATGTCAGGTAGTAACTTTCTCACTTTCATGTTCACTTCCCTGTTTCTTATCACTGCTTTCAAGGAATCAGCAGCCATTCTTCCTTGTTGTACCCATTCATGCACTTCACCCTCCAAACTTCCATCCTTACTCATCACTCTGCCCAAGTACTTAAACGTACTCACATATTCCATTTCCTCACCATCTAACCTCACTGTACATTCACTGACTTCACCTCTCTCAAAGACCATCACTTTACTCTTCCCTACATTCACCTTTAGATTCAGTTTCTTACATACTCTCCCAAACTCATTCACCAAGCCTTGCAGCTCCCTTTCGTCTTCACTTAACAACACAGTATCATCTGCAGACAACAGTGCAGGGAGTTTCCAAACACTACCCTCTCTCACTAGGGCCACTCCAACATCCACTGCCCTACCTTGTATCTCTTTTATTACCCCATCCATGTACAGATTGAACAACCATGGAGACATGACACATCCTCGAGTCGCGGTCAATAATTCCTTTACACTGTCTCAGAACAAGAGGAATCTTGCCTAACCAGCCAGCTATAATCGTGAGGGATGGAGTCTACTTTCCTCAGTTCGGAATCCTAGGTGTGTTTAACTAGTTCATTCCGTTGACGAGCTATGTATTTTATTTTTGCAACATCCAAGTAAGAGTATTTTAACTTAGACCTCTCGCACTGAAGAGGTTAATGAAGGCTATATCTGAGCACTCCTAGTCCCTCCTAAACTGAATGAAATAGTCTAGAAATAGGGAGAATAAAATAAATAAATCATTTTGCAACTGTAAGAAACACCGACAGTGACAGTTTCATCACTGAGAAGCAGTCTATGTTTCGTGCCATCGGAACCTCAGATACTGAAAGAAAATATTGATCCTGAATGTATCTTGCGAGACATCCTATATTTCATGTGTTAGAACCTCATATATAAAAAGAAACTATCGATCTTGCGGGTACTGTCATTCACGAAAGTTCAATGGGGTCTGGGTGAGTATGGGAGATTCCAACATGCGTCCCCTTTTTGGATGACGAGATTCTGGTCATGTGGAAAAAACACCCACACGAACAGTGCAGCCGCATGTGTATGGGGGGGAGGGGGGGAAGGAGGAATTTGATTCACCAACACAGAAGTAGACTCCTATGAACTCTTATGGGTTGGTGTTGTTGTGGCCCGAGGCTCAACTAAAACCTGAACTCGACGGACTGTGGGCTTTAGATGCCCTTCTGCAGTCCACTATCATCCTTTCGGGAGATGGGGAGTAAGTTGAGGGACGTTTGTATAAACAGGCCATGGGGCCGCCTGGTTATATAGTGCCACCGCATGAAGGCATCCCTCTCCAGCACCAGGAAGTGTGACTATATACAAACATATGCAAGGACAAACCACCACTGCCCACTCTGCATGTTCCCCACAACTCGAAGTTCAAATCCCAGACTCAGAACGCATGCAAAATGAGAGACTACCACGCAGCCACTGAACCACCATGGACCCCGCCTATGGTAAGTGGTTTTATTCCAGTGCTGGCAGAGACACTCGACCTTTGAATGGGTTAGTTATTGGATTGGGAACAGAAGTCTGGTGGATTTTTCCCGTGTCTGGGGGTATATTGAATTCGGCAGAAGAAAGTAAGAAAAAAGTCAGCTTGTATTTTGGCTGAAGGAAAAAGGTACACATTTTTTTGGCTTAGGAATAAACAATTTTTTTTTTTTTTTTTTTAGCTTAAAGATTTATTTTTTTTTTTTTGTTAAATAAAACAGTGAAAACTATTTTTTGCCCTAAAGATAATTGCACATATTTTGGATGATGAAAAGGACAATTACACTTCCTGTCAGACTGATTAAAGGGCAATGATTTTTGCTTAAGTCAAAACAATTATTATTCATAAAAGGAAATCTATTTACATCTATTTTTTGACTTGTTTAAACCTCCTTGAGGAATAAGGTATTTTAGGAGAATCCAATTTGTCTATATTTCTTTCACTGAACGAAAACATTTGCACAACTTCAGTTCCATGGAACGTGTGGGTTGCAGTCCTTTTTTAACCGTATACGGTATATATCTCTTTTATGAAGGGGTGAAAGGGAGATTAGTTCTAACCCTTTCAATATGTGGGGTGTATTCCTAGCTATATGCATAATTTAATGACAGCAAGAATACGGTCATCATCATCATCTACATCGTCATCGTCAGTGTCGGTGTCATCAACATCATCATCGTCGTCCAAACTCTACAGTACTTCCCACTAATACATAGGGTGGGAGGGATCCAGAGAGGAGTACGAAGGCAGAAAAGCAGGAAAACTGCACACAGAGTATCCAGTGAAATAAGCCACATAGTCATTTACTCACGGTCTCTTGGTCTCATTACTACGGATCCTTCACCATAATTTAGCTTAGATTTTCGTTCTTTTGCGGCTACTTTCATTTAGCTGAGGGAAGGAATAAGGTAATGCTACGACTCTGCATCACTGCTTCAGCACTTCTTTGTCACTAACCTCATAATCAAGAGTTAATCTATTACTACACCTCAGTATTCAAGATGGAGAGGTGTTAATTTTAGGCCCAATTAGAGTATAAAGAGTATCGTTTTAAGAGTTTAGTTAAGCTACCGACTTACGCTGCACAGTACTGGTCTAACACTTTCACAGAGAGAAAGAGGCAATACCGAATTTCTTGGCTGTGCCTCAGGTGAAGTTATCTCCGGGCCAGATCACGTTGGTGCTGAATTTACAGAGCTTTACCCCCGTGACTGGTGCCTGGCCTGATACAGATCCCAGCAGACGAACTCCAGACCAGACACACGGAAATATTGTCAAGAAAAGAAAAAATCTGATCTGTCGTAGGTAAGACGCACGTGCTCTTATGCTTCACACACACACACACACACACACACACACACACACACACACACACACACACACACACACACACACACACTAATACCATATTTTACTGCCAAAGTCTGGTCACCTACATTATTTTACTTCATCTCTCCCTTGAGTTTTTTTTTTTTTTTTTTCCGGCTGAGAGTAAGTTATGGGAATGTGAGAACGTTCAAACTGACACCATTACTCTCATGATCAGTGCAATTTTATAATTTTATTCCAGCTAACTCCAAATGAGTATAATACTCAGCTGAAAGTGACTCATACGAGCCTGAAAATGACAAAAAAAGAAAAAAACAACTACCTGTGTCATTTTTGGCTGTGAGGATAGATAAGCGGTGGGTGAGAGAATGGGACGGCCTTCCTAAATGTACTTTGTAATGAGTTTGTAAGCTCCTCTTTGTTAGCGGGATTTGGCAGCCTTCGCCTCTCGTTCATTTCATCACTAAGGGAAGGTAGGGAAGTTTCTTTTTTATGGCTGATTAGCCTGACCCAAAAAATTTCTCAGCGGGTGTCCGTTGCTTCTCCCAGGCTCCTATGACTCACTGGAAGATGAATAAAATCGTGTTGTTTTAGCTAGAGAAGAAAATCAAGAGCTATGCCGCCCATGATAGCCTTAATGCTGACTTCATTAATATTCCTAAGTTTTTGTGGCTCACCCTCGGCTGAATAAAATTGTCTGGTGTTAGCTGGAATAAATTACTCGAGTTTTCCGACCATAAGGGGGTTTGTGGAGGCAGCATCAACCTCCCAGACTCTTATGACGTACTCTTAGTTGAATAAAATAGCTTGGCGTTAGCAGGAACAAATTACTAAAGTTTTCTCGACCATTGAAGAGATGTTGATGGCTTTGTTGTAAATATGGTGTCAGTTTATTGCAAGACTTGAATACTCGACTCAAAATGCAAAAACGGTCTTGCACTTCTATTTCATTTATCAGTCTCCTCCTTTACCCTCCCCTTCTGTATCACTCGCTATCTTTGTATTGATCTGCATACTTCTCTCTCTCTCTCTCTCTCTCTCTCTCTCTCTCTCTCTCTCTCCATATTTCTTCCCCTCCCTTGCCACTTCTTTTCCCTGCCTTCCCTGCTTTTCCCTGCCTTCTCTGCTTTTCCCTGCCTTCCCTGCTTTTCCCTGCCTTCCCTGCTTTTCCCTGCCTTCTCTGCTTTTCCAGTCATCGTTCCTTACCTACGAGTTCCTTCATTGGATACCTTTCCCCTCACCTCCCCTTCCCTGTCTCCATCTTTACTCTCTCTGCCAGTTCCCTTGCCTTCTCTACTACTTGCTTTTTGCTTCATCTTTCTCTCCTTCTCTCCTTCTTCACCAACCCGTCTCCTCATCTCTCCTCCTAGTACACCCCTTCTCCCTCTCTCCTCCTCCAGTCCTCCCCTTACAGCCATTTACGCTCTCCCTCCCTCCCCCTCCTTCACTTCCCCAACATATGCGTCCCTCCCCTTCTCTCCTCCCCCATTCATCTCCCTTACCCCCATCTTTCCTCCTTCTCCCTTCTTTCCTCACCGCTCCGTTCTCTCCTCCTCCCCCTTCTCTCCATCTCCACCCCTCATCTCTCCTCCCAAGTCCCACCCCACCATGTACTTCATCAGCGCCCCAGCGCCGCCCCTCAAGTATAACAGGTAACCTTGGAATGCAATAAACGACGCTCTCCTGAACACGCTGACGGCGGAAAGGACACATAGCTGAGCTATAATAATAATAATAATAATAATCGTCATCAACATCATCATCATCATTCACCTCCCTTTCCTTTGTCCTTTTCCTTCCTTCCCAACCCTTCGTCCACTTGTCTCTCTACGCTCTAGTATGCAAAGTGAGTCAACTGAAAAATGCAAAAAAATACACATGCTAAAATTTCTGTTAGCAGTGAGAAAATATAAATATAAAAAAAATGTGGGCTAGGAAGACTGACAAATACAAACAAAATAAATGTGCAAAGATTCATGTATAAAGCAGACTTTACCGATCTACCAGAAGACCTGCCGACATGTAAAAATACCCCCGCTAATACCAATACACCAGTCCTGTATGAAACAGCCCTAGCATGTGCTTAATATGGACAGTGGATATTAGCGCCAAAGTGATGACATGTACAGGTGTATGGTATGTAGGAGGACTACTAGGCCTTGGGAGCAGGCTGTGAAGCCTATGCCCAGAGTCGGACGCAAAAAAAAAAAAAATGTGTTTGCAGGAATGGCGAATACAGATAAAAATATATACCAATGCAGATACATTGTGCATTTTGGCATGACAGGAAAAATGTATGGAAAACACAAATCATATGCTTAAATGCACAGGCTAACAAGAGAGAAAAAATTTATCGCCATTTTATCATCATCATCATCATCATCATCATCATCTCTCTCTCTCTCTCTCTCTCTCTCTCTCTCTCTCTCTCTCTCTCTCTCTCTCTCTCTCTCTCTCTCTCTCTCTCTCTCTCTCTCTCTCTCTCTCTCTCTCTCTCTCTCTCTCTCTCTCTCTCTCTCTCTCATCCACCTCCTCAATATTACATAACCCAGGCAATGAACTACACACACACACATACACACCTAACACCACCCCACCACTCTCCTTCCCAGTAAATATTCATAAAGCAGGAACATATATAACCAAAATGGAGTCTCACTCTTCCTACACAAACCATAGGAAAACTAAAACATACATTGAATTCTGCGCCGAGGAAAATAAATGAAGAAGGATGGTAGTGGTGGTGGTGGTGGTTGTTTAAGTGCTGGTTGTGTGGGAGTCTTTGTGTTATAGAGATAGATAGATAGATAGATAGACAGATAGATAGATAGACAGGCAGGTAGACAGAGAGATAGATATAGATAGACAGATAGATAGATACTTGCTAGCACATCTGATAGCTTTTCACAACCTGGTTTTTAAGATCTAATCCCACAGTCTCTCTTCTTCGTTACCCGTATCGCCCTCTCTTATTTCCATTCCCATTAACACAATCATCTCGCCACCCTCTGCGTTTTTATCCATCTCTTCCCTTCTCCATGCATTCCTTTCTCGTCCCTCTTCCTTCTTCTTCTTTCAGCGCATTCCTCTCTCCTCTCTTTCCCTTTTCCTTTTCCGGGTTGCCTCTCTTTCATACTCTCCTTTTCTCCCCTACACCTCACACTTCCATCTCATCACCTCGTCCCCTACCTCATCAAATATCCCTTCAAAGGTCGTCATCGCCCTTTCCTCTCAAGGCTCCCTACTCATTCGCCTTGTGTCGCATCTCCAGCACCACACACCATCACCGGCATCACCGTCAGCAGCAGCCAACGCCAGTGTAATGACCTCATCGTGCCGGTAAGGAAGGACACAAATTTGCCTCTCAGCGGTTAGCTCATGTATTTTCCCTTTTCTGACCTGCTTCACATTAGCCCATCAGCCTTCATCAATTACATCGTATAATTAACCCGCTTTGCCCCACTAAGAAATTCTCAGGAAATGTAGAGCAAAGTTCAGTGACCGCCCATGGATCACTAAGTCATGCAAAAAGAAAGCTTAGACTGAATGTACGGAACCCTTCATTTAGACTTTTCACTCGGGCTACAGGCAGATGATCCTATTCGGCCGACTGAGGTCTATACCTCAGAAAAGGTTAAATTACAAGCTCTTTCTTCTTGTGGCGTGAGAGACACGAGGATGTTTTCATATAAGAGCATAATAATGTGATCACGATTATTAGGTGAAGAGTGGCGTTTCGATCCCTATCATTCTAGCTGTAATACAGAAAATGATAAGTAGTTAGTGTTGTTTGTCCTGTCTGGTTGGGGGTAAATGGAAAGTATTTAACTTCAGTTCTCAGTATTAACCTCTTCACCATTGTGACGTCTTTTTCATTTTATTTTTCATATCTGCTGGCGATTTCATTTAGTTTTCCGAAACCTCTCACGGCAAAAATGGTACAAACAATATCCATCAAACTCCTTCACTATGGAGCGTCCTCCCAAAGTTAGTTAAGTTCGACATGTTACTGGAAAGGAAAAAATAAGTCTTGGGGCTGAAAGACTTAGAAAAAAAAGTTGTTGCTGTTGTTGCTATGGCCCCGGGATCACAAAAAATATCACATATAAGTATACAATTATCACTGACCTTGGCATCCAATTTGCTAACCCATTCAGTCAGAGGACATATTTTTCTATTCATTTTTTCTACCAACTGCTTGATGTTTTAGTTGTGGAGGAGTACTTGTCTGAACTGAGGAGTGTGACTAAGATTTTTCTCATCCCTTTCGCTGCAAGAGGATTCCAAGGGTAAGATAAGATAGGCCGGAGGTAGCAAGGTTGGAATAGGTGTTGAAGAGAGACGCCTTCATGCGGTGACACCGATATGGCTGGGCTGCCGTGATGCCTGGTTATCCGTACGTCCCCAGCCCCCTCCCTATTGCCTATTGCCACATAATAGGATGGCGGACAGCAGGAGAAGGGCAATTTCAGCCTGTAGTCCACTGAATTCAGGTTCAGAAGAATATGAGACCAATGCAATACTATCAACAAGGATGAAACAATATTACGTCCTTGATCTGAAGGGATAAAAACAAATAAACTCTCACCTTAACCAAAAAAGTTCCTGAACAAATGGTATCAGAATTAATTAAAACAACAGCATGAGAAACAAAGGAACCCTCAGTTTAAAATACAAATGAACTCGGGAGGAGGTCCGTCTTAATAACAATAAATATTTATATGTGACCAGTGTTTGTATTAAAGCGTTATGGCGATACGTGAAAGAATACCTGACAATATTGTAGCAGTTGTTGATGATGATGATGATGGAAGATGTGAGGTAAAGAACAGGTTCATTATCCAGTAACGACACCTCTTCCCACAATACACCACCCTCCCTTGCAAACTATCTATATATTTATCTATCTAGCTCTCCATCTATTTGTCTATCTATCTAGCTACGTATCTATCTATCTATCTATCAGTCAGTCTTTCTACCACATCAGGTGCGTAGGAACCCAGAGCTAGACTACTCAGTTCCGACATTTAAGGCGAAGGTGACCTGCCCTAAGTGGCTTTATGTGAGCGATAAACCCCAACCATCCCTCGGACTTCACGCGCCTGGAGCGCATTAACCCACTAGTCCTATGAAAGCAGACGCCAGTAACTTCAGCTGAAGGAAATCCCAGCTACTCGAAGGGTTAAGTTTGGTATACTTTAAGGACAGATCCTCGTGGGTTCAGGAGGGTTCGTAGCACCTTTTCCTTACCTATTTATTTCCACATATGGCTCGTTCAACTTTCTTGCAAGTTAGTGTAAAATGTGTGGAGAGAGAGAGAGAGAGAGAGAGAGAATGGGATGGAGGGATAAGATGGAGAGGTATATGAGGGAAGGTGGTGTGAGCTTGAGAGAGTGCAACCTGATGGCGAAGGAGAGGGTGACATGGAGGCGATTCACTTGTGGCCATCCCTACTGGGATCAGGGCGTCTGGTTACTAGATATTGTCAATACAAGAATATATACACCGTGAAGGTCCCTAATCGCTTCTGCATTCAAGTAGAAGTGAGGCGCTTTCGAGAAGCCTACAGGCGGTGGCACGGGCATCCTGAGTGGAGTTAAGCGGCTGCGGTGTCAAACCTCCTCATAATATTTCCCTTCAACTCACCTTGAGGAAGGACTCTGGTTCGATCCTGGCAAGGAGCTGTCTAACACAATGGGGTGAGGTTCCCAGCACGGTGTTCGTACTGTTCTGTGCCTGTAGGACCACCCCATAGAGGCCGTTGTCGGGTCTGATCGGCCAGGCTGACTAGGGTAAAGCATCAACAACAACAAAAACAATAATAACGTATATGTAATTAATGCCACAGTCACATACCATCTTGAACGTCAGTAAACATTTCTATGCGCAACAGATGTCGCCACACAACTTCGCACACCACCATGAAGGTCACTAAACACTTCTCTTCCCTGTCCCCGGAATTGCTTGACATGAAGCTGGCAAAATAGTGAGAGCAAGGTTGTAAGCTGTTTCTTGAGAAAACCAATGAGTCTGTTTTTATCTGGTGTCCTTGGTAATTATTGGACACTTCAGCTGACACGGGATTAGACGTACCACATGAACCTCTTGTTTATATTTCTCTCTCTTCTTTCAGTGGGTAAACAATATTGCATTCATCACTGTCATCATTATCGTCGCTTTTCTTATTGTTATCGTTATTATTATAGTCATCGTCACAGCCATCAACGTCATCGTAACCATCGCCATTGTTTTTGTCCTCGTCATCGTTATCATCGTCATCCTCATCGCCATCATCTTTACTATTATCATCATCACTGATATCGTCAACTTCGTTGCCATCGTCTTTATCCAAGTCATCATACCAATCACCATTAAAATATATATCCTATTAGCAATATTTAAAAGAGAATAAATAGGTGGTATATGCAAAACAATTCGCAAGAACAAAGTTGGTGCTCAGCTTCAAATGCAACCCTGTGAAGGATGTTTGTGTCCTACGAGGCTTCTCAGAAATGCACCTAGAGTCAGTTCGTTTTTACCTGACGGGATTCCTTGCCTCCTTTCAGCTCAGTTGATGACCAAGTGTAGTCAGACTAGAAGGCTGATTTGACTAGTAAGCAAGGAGACTCGATCGTACTTCATAACTACGGCTCATCAAGTTTCAGTCATCAGCGACTTAGTATTCAAATTGTGAAAGTGGCCCGGTTCCGTCAGATGAAAATTAAATTACTATATATTGTTGCATATCAGGAATGTTGTAACCTGGAGATGCTCACTACTCCCCACTTGATTTTCAGGAAATGTGAAGCCCAGCCAACACCAGCAGACGGGTAAATTAATTGACACGTGTTCCTCTCTCTCTCTCTCTCTCTCTCTCTCTCTCTCTCTCTCTCTCTCTCTCAGTCGTATTCCAGTGTCAAATAGTCCTCCTTTTCAACCTGCTAGAAACAGATAAACAGACAGACAGATAGGTAGATGGATGGATAACGAGAGAGAGAGAGAGAGAGAGAGAGAGAGAGAGAGAGAGAGAGGGAGATCTGCCACGATGATCCTAGCTTAGAGACACACAGACTGGAGTATGGAGATGAGATTAATACTTAAGGAGATTACAATCCTCGTAATTAAAGTGATATTGCCTCAGAGGAAAATATGAGAAATTGGAAGGCTTGAATGATGAGAGAATATCTATCTATCTAACTGTCTATCTGTCCATTTATCTATCTATCTATCTATCTATCTATCTATATTGCCGATTTCACAGGGCACGGTTAACGGTGCTTTGTGCTGCTTCTGAGTTTTGTGTTTTGTTTCTTGGTCCCGTTCGTCTCACGTGTAAGAGACGGAAATATGATGATGATGATGATGATGATGATGATATACGCCTGGATAATCAAGCACACACACACACACACACACACACACACACACACACACACACACACACACACACACACACACACTGTCACCACAACTTTCAGTCTCAATTAATTAGGAGATGGCTGCTTAATTTAGGCTTTAAGGTGAAGATGGCATGAACTTGAGCAGATAGATGGACAGACAGACAGATGTAATTATAAGCAGACAAGTAGACAAAACTAGACACCTCCCTTACACCTCTCCCTCTCTCTCTCTCTCTCTCTCTCTCTCTCTCTCTCTCTCAGCTAACGAGATAGCCGACAAACCAACGACATCAATCATACGCCACATGGTTGACGTTTCCTGACCATATCATATTAGTCTGCTTCCCTCTCTATCCCCCTCTTGTTCCCGTCCCACCTCACCTTTTGATCTCTGTAATCGTCTTCTCCTCCTCTTTCTTTTCCTCCCTAGTCTCCTCTTCCCTCTCCTTCCCAACCTCTTCAGCCTCATCGTCACCTTTTCTCATCTTGTTTTCCATTCCCTTTTTTCAACATCTTTATTCTCATCTTTCCCTTTTCCTTCCTTCGGATCCTCTTCTCTGTTTATCCCCTCTCATCTCTCATCTCCACCTGTCATCATTTTTCTCTCTCCTTTTCTTTCCCTCTCCTTGTTTTTCTCTCTTCCTTTGTCGTTTATCTTGCCTCGTTGCCGTCTCTCTCTCTCTCTCTCTCTCTCTCTCTCTGCAGAATAATATCAGTTCTCTCCCATTTCTATATTTACCCAGTGCCTCTGTCTGTTTCCTCTCACCATCTCTGTCTCCTTCCCTTTATACTTGACATAACCTTTCTGTGCCTCCCCCCGCAAAATTTATTACTGCTCTGAATTATTCACCTTTTTTCAATTTTCTCTTATTTCTCTTTCCCTGGATCAAGCAAGCAATCTTTGCCTTCAATCAATTTCATTGCTGGTTCTCCACTGTATTTAATTACACTGTTTTAAGGGCTTCTTTCTTTTCCCCAACAGTACCATATTGCATTATCCTTTTCATTTATACTTCTTACTATCGCTACCGTTGCTTTTGTTCATTAATCAAACTTTTTTCTGTATATTCTTTCTGTATATCTATTTTCTTTTTCACACAAACCCAGCCTCCTCTAACCCTGCATTCAAAGTCATCTCCCTCTTCTGCCCTACCCTCACCTACTTCCCCTCTTACATATCCAGCTTAATTCCCTCATTATCCTCTCTCCATTCACCCCTCACTATCTTTCCTTGCCCTTCCCACGCCTTCACTCACCCACAAACCAACCCTATTTTGACCCATACATTCATAGTCATTACCTTTGTCCTCCCCATAGCTACTTCTCTTACCTATCCACCTTACTTCCACGTATGTATTCCCTCCAAATACCACTTCCTGTTTTCCCTTGCCTTTCACCCACGAGCCAAGCTTCCTTTAACCCATGTATTCACAGCCAACCTCTTCTGTTCTAATTTACTTCTTCTCCTACATATCCACTTTATTATTCCTCCTATCTTCTCACCAAATACCACTCACAATCTCTCCTTACCCCTCCCATCCAGTCTCTCCTCCATGACCCAATTCTCCCACAACCCCTGCACTCATAGTCATTCTCCCTCTGCCCTACCGTAATAAAACTAAAGAAACCCCTTCCTTTTACACCTCCCCGAACCACCATTACAGTCGTCCTGAGATACACTCTGTCCCCCCGCCATCTCTCGTTACCTTCCCCTTAAAACGGCCTCAGGTGGGGAGGGGAAAGGCAGGGAATATAAGCGTGAGGCTGAATGTTGGAATCTGATACAGGAAATTAAGGGAGACAGTCTAAGTCTCTCATCCCTTTTCTGTCCAACTCTCTAATGCAAGAGTTAACCGTTACTCCCAGTCTTTCATTCATGCAACAGGTCAGCTCTGGAACTGTCTCCCTCTGTCTGTATTTCCTCCTGCCTATGATCTCCAGTCTTTCAAACGCAGTGTGTCCAGGCATCTCAAAATGATCGGATCTTGAATTTGGCTCTCTATTGTATTTTGTTTTTCTCTTGGAGGGAACTGTTACTGCGGGCTCATGGCTTTTGGTTCCTTCTTCCTCGCATAAAAAAAAAAAAAAAAAAAGTCGCTGTGGAGATATCGTAACACCTCATTCTTAGCGATTAATTCTACACATTACACCTCAGTATCCTTTTGTATGTTACTGATACAAACTATGTCGATATCAAAACAAAATAAACAACATATAGGAGAATGCCTAGGTGTAATAAGCTAAATAAATCGCTATGGAGAGGATGTTACTAATTTTTCCTGTCATTCCTCCCTGAATAAGCACGTGAAGCAGAATATAAGAATCGGAATAAGAGTCTATTGTACAGTATATTAAAACTACAGGGTGGTCCATATATAACGCCTCTCTTTCACTCCACCAAGCATTTCTTTTTGTGTGCTGTGGGGACAGCTGTCAACGGAATTAGTATTTACGTACCAGCATTTATTCATTTTCTACTCTCCATTTATTCATTTCCTACCTACCAGCATTTTTTCATTTCCTACCTACCAGCATTTATTCATTTCCTACTCTCACTGCCACACCCACGCCCACACCTGTAGACTGAGCCGCCCCTCCAAAATTTAAAATGCCACCAGGTGAGTTTGTAGTGTCGCGATTTCCGACAATTTCGTGCCGTCGCGTTTAATATGTTTACATGAAGTGCCAGTTTAATTTTTACAGTTTTACCCACAGCATACTGATACAAACATTTATGCTGACAAAAGCTTGTGGCTCCAAATTCAAGTCTCCTGTGCTTTAGTGCAATATAGGTGACATGAAAGAGAACCTGTTGATTGAGAACTGAAATAGTACTGGCTCGATGTGTGGAAAGTCTCTAATGGTGAGAGAGAGAGAGAGAGAGAGAGAGAGAGAGAGAGAGAGAGAGAGAGAGAGAGAGAGAGAGAGAGAGAGAGAGAGAGAGAGAGAGAGAGAGAGAGAGAGAGAGAGAGAGAGAGAGAGAGAGAGAGAGAGAGAGAGAGAGAGGAAAGGGATGGGGTGTCGATCGTGAGGGTGGTGTGGCCTGGAGAGTGGGCAGCCTTATAGCAGAGGACGGGGTGACATGGAGGTGATTTGTCTGTGGTCACCCCCTCTGGGATGAAGGCATCTGGGTATAGACAGATGCACTGAGGGAACATGTATGAGAAAGAGAGATTGAAAAGTGGAGACAGGAGAGAACAGATTGTGAAAATGAGTCGCGGAGGAAGAGACAGGGAAAGAAGAAGAAGGAAGGAGGGGGAAAATGAAGAGGAGGGAGGAATGGGAAAGGAAGAAGGGAGAAGAACTAGGCGAAAAGGAAGAGGAAAGCAGTAGAAAAGGAGAGGAAACATACGTAAGGGAGGGAACATGAAAGAGAAAGATATAGAAAGCGATATTATGGGGGTGGTGGGTGGCATAAAATATATAGATTCAAGGTGGCTGGGAAGAAAGAGGTGTGAAATGGGACAGATGGAACAGTTTTATATCGGACATAAATAGAGGAAAGAGGGTTGAGAAGGAGAGGAGGGAAGAAGAGGCAGAGAAGAAGCTGAGAGGAACTAGAGAAGAACAGTACGGGATAGATGGAAGAGTTTAATGTCTGGCATGAAGAAAGGACGGGAAGAAGAGGTATAAAAGAAGAAACAAAGAAGAACAGATATGAATGATGACGTAGCGGAGAAGTAGAAAGGAGGACGTATGATAGATGATGCAGAGGAAAATAAAAGTAGGGTAGGCAGCATGACAAGAAAGTAGTGGACAAAAAGATAAGCAAATATGAACAAATAAGGAAGAGGAAGTAGAAATGTAATTCGAAAGACGACATAGAGGAAGATGAAAGTAATGTAGACATGAAGACAAGAAAGAAGCACACGTTAAAATGAAAATGTAACACAAGGGTAAAATAAAAAATAGATTCTTGAGGTGGGTGGTGGGAAAAGAGGAGTAAAATGGGACAGATTAAAGTGTTTCCCACTTCACATAAAACCTCCGGTACAGCCGCACGGTAGAGGGGAGGGGAGGTAACATGAGAGTAAGAAAAAAAAAATAGTGGGAAAGAAGAGGAAGGTAAAGACAGAAAAAGAGAGAGGGAAAAGAGAGGAAGCAGAATAATGTAAAATGAAGAGGTAGGAAAGGAGATGGGCACCAGGAAACAAGGTTGAAAACAGTGGTAGGAAAGGACAGATTGGGAGGAAAGAGAAGGAGAAAGGAAGTGAGGAGCAAGGAGAAGGAGGAGAAATAGCTTTAAAGTAGTCGAGAAAAAGAGATAGAGAGGCAAAAATCGTGGAGAAGAAGCAGCGGAAGATGTAATTTAGACAGGCAACAAGAAAGGAGAGAGGAAAAAGGTCTAAAAAGGAAGATGTAGGGCGGAGGGGGACATAAAATATACAGCGTTAAGGCGGCTCGGGAAGGAGGGACATAAAATGGGGAGGGATTCAGCCGTTTAATATATCACATAAATATACGCTGGATGGCTGAAGAGACGCAGGGGAAGAAACTAAGAATAAAAAAAGAGGCTAAAACGAATAACATGAAGGAAGATGAAGAGAAAGAAGAGGCAGAAAATGGAGAGACATTCAGCAGTTTATCGTGCATAAGTAAAGGATGGACGATAGAAAATGAATAGGGAAATGAGCCGAAAAGATATGAGAGAGAGAGAGAGAGAGAGAGAGAGAGAGAGAGAGAGAGAGAGGTGCACGAAAAGAGAACGAAAAAGAAAAGAAGGAAGAGAGGTACATAAAATGGGGTGAAATTCAGGAAATTAATATCTTACATAAATATACGTTAGATAATGGAGAAAAAATGAGGATAATGAGTCGAAGGAATAAAGGTGAAGTAATAATGATAAAAGATGAGTGGGAGTATGGTAAATAAATAAGATAATACGACATCAATGGACGAGAAACGCTGACAACTCAAGTAAGTCAGAAGACAGGGAAGAGAAGTCACGTAAATTAGTGAAAGAATACAAGAAAAGCAAGTACTGGTGAACTGTCAGGCTTTGATTTACATAAGTGATGTACTCTTGTGCTGCTTTTCTGAACCTGTCTTTCCCACTGCCTATATCCCGCCTCCCCCCCCTTCTTTTTTTTATTATTATTATTATTAAGGCGTAGGCCTAATGCATTTCGGCATCTCATCTTGCGCGGATCATGACCGTGACCTCTTTTAGTTCAATTTTTATATTTATTTTACTTTTTCAAACTTTCACTGTGCGGTTTTCTTTTAAATAAACATTTAAAAGGACGCAACAGGACGCGAGAAGAAACAACACATAAATAAAATAATAAGTGAGGAGGATGGAACTTAAGAAAGAAGTTATACATAACAGAAAGAAAAATAAAGGAAGTGGTGAAAGGGTCCTAGGTGTTCCTTGTTGGGTCTGCGAGATCATTATTGCCTTGCGGTGGTGGTGGTGGTGGAGATGGTGGTCCGGGCCATTTCTGGAAGATTTATTACTCCCGTATCATCATCATCTGGCGGGGGTTATGGCCGTGTCAAGCCAGAGTCAGCACTACCGCCGAGTGACTCTCCTGAGGGGGTTAGGATGAGGAGAGTGGCTGTATAGGGGCAGGTTTATGTGCACAGCCAACACTCCGGATCATACGTAAGGGAAGCGCTCCACCTTCACACTATATTAGATAAATTAACTGTTTAAAAGGACACTAACCCGTGTGTTCACGTCTAGGACCCCATAACAATAAATTTGTGATATGGTCCGTCTGATGAATATCTATCTATAGATATAGATAGATAAACAGATAGCTGAATGGAGAAAGGGGATTGAAGCACTTGGCCTACAGGATGGTGATGATGATGCTGATGATGATCCTTCTATAGTTTATATTGAAATAACTGTTTACGCCGGCTTACTGGATTAAAACGTATTCATCCTTTGATCACCCCAGACACAAAGGATCATAATTAAAACACGGACAGTTTAGCCCGGGCAATGAAATTCTTTATATTTTGCAGAGCTATGGATGTGGCAGTTTAGAAAAAAATATATATATTAATCTTTCAGCCATTACCAGCACGCAGGCCATTCAACACAACTCACTAAGCAAAGCATTTGACTCTTTAATTTTCATTGCCTAAATTTAATACTTCACGACATATATACATTGTCCTCACGCTCACACAACACACAAACGACCACAACACCAACAGTTGTCTCAGTCCACGTAAAAATACACTACCCACATTTTTCCCAGGGCGGGGGCCGGTGGCTGGGGATCATTTCAGCACTTACTTCTTACTTTAGCCCGGGACAGTATGAATTTCGCTGAGATACGAGGGGGCATTTGTTTCCTCCTGGCTGGTCACTTTGTCGGCTTGTCGCAAAATGATAGGAAAATATATTGCCTTTACCCACGGGAGGAGTGAGCCGGTGTTATAGGGCATCCGGAAATAGAACAAGGAAGAGCTCGATGGCTTAGGCGATCTAGTATGGGTGGCAAATTTTAATAGGAAAAAAATAAGTTACTAAGGCAGATGAAATGTGTTGGGTTCATGAGCAATGTCAGAGTTCTTGTAACTGGAAACTTACTGACATATTTCGAGGGATAGTGAATTCCTTTGAAAGAACTGGAGGTGCTGAGAAATAAAAGTTGGCGTTACATTATTATTATTATTATTATTATTATGCAACGCCTATCACGTTTCCATAAGCTTTCCATGGATGTACGTAGGTCCTTTCCAGGTTTAATAGTTTCCTAGGTAACTGACTATTGGCGTTGTGCTCCACCACCCTACTACGTCCAAGAAGGGTTGTTAGCCAGCCCTTCATCCAAGAGAATACAAACCTATGTGTTCGTGTTTATCTTATTAATGTTTGGGTGTGCACGTGTATGCACTGTTCCACGTGTCAGTGTTTACCTTGCTACAACCCGACGTGTCGATGTTTGTCTGAATACTGATCCACATGTCAACATTTACCTCAGAACTGCTCAAGTGTCAATGTTTACTTGAATACGGTCCAACGTATAAGTGTTTACCTGATCACTGTCCCATGTTCCAATGTTTACCTGAATACGGCTCTGCTTGTCAATGTTTACCTGAATACTGCCCTACATGCCAAAGTTTACTGCGGCCCTCGTGTCAATGTTTACAATATTCCACGTGTTAAATATTACTAGCACCCAAGTGTCAGTTATGGTCTACGTGTTAGTGTTTACAATGGTCTACGTGTCAGTGTTTACAATGATCTACGTGTTATTGCTTACTTGAATGAAGCAGCGTCCACGGAGCTGACGTAAACAGTGAGACACTGGACTTCAGTGATCTCTTACCTGAAACGACAATGAAAAATTATAAGGACTTCATTAAATTACAAAACCATGCAATTAGTGGACTAATAAAGGCAGACAGCATAAAAGAGTAGAAAAACAGGCAGGGTAGACACTGGTAACGCTAACTAAGCAGTCTCCACAACACACATGAACGAGGTTGACTGATAATTGGATTCTCCTGTATATTAAAATTTATTGCCCATATAAGGATCAAAGCAGCAAATGGAGATGCAAATACCGGAATCCCAGCTGACATCCTAAATAAAACAAACGGCAAGTACAGTGCATAAGAAGCTTAGCCGAATGATAAAACTTCTCCCAAATATATCCTTTTTCTTTTTAATTCATCGGAAGATAGGATTTGCATTTTGCCTTAAGCTCCCTGATAACAAGCTTTATTCAACAATGGATGATAATAAAGAGATCTGGATTGTCGCCATGTATGTGCGAGGGGGGGGGGGCGTTGTGTTTAAGGGGGGTGCGATGTGTGTGTGTGTGTGTGTGTGTGTGTGTGTGTGTGTGTGTGTGTGTGTGTGTGTGTGTGTGTGAACTAATTTACTTAGTTCACCATTGCTTAACTAGAGAAATATGGATAACTTATTATTCATTAACCATTCTTACTCCCTCTCCAATACCCCATCTCTCTCTCTCTCTCTCTCTCTCTCTCTCTCTCTCTCTCTCTCTGCATATATATATATATATATATATATATATATATATATATATATATATATAGACATATATAGAGATATATATATATCAAACACACACACACACACACGCTCGCAGGAGTAGTGACGTCCCTGTCTTATAGTCTTCGTGTGGGTGTCGGCGACAACTTTCCCCATGAATAAGTGCCAGGACGCTCCAAATACAACTTTCGCCAACCCCAGGGAAGGCAATCTTACCCTGAAGTATGTAAATCCTCTTAAGATCAGTTTGCTGCTGTAGCTAAGATTGATGTTAATACTCATGAGCATTTATATGTATGGAGGTATGTATTTATTTATCTATACAGTTCAGGAAGACAAGAAGGATGAAGTGTATGGGACTGAGGTGGATGGAAAGAGATGGAAACTAAGAAAAGAGTGAAAATAAGGTAACACAGTGGGAAATGTGGGTGTTGTTTTTGTTGTTGCTGCTGTTGTGGCCCCAGACTCATTTAAGCATGATCCTGGTGGACTGCAGGCTGAAGTTGCCATTCTCCAGTAGTCTACATCATGTCCACAGGAGACAGGGAAGGCGCTGAGGGACATTTATGTAACTGGGCAGTGGGGAAGCCTTGTTGCATCGGTGCCAAACATCGGTTATAAAACCTCCCTCAACTTCTTCCCTATCCCAACAACGATGGAGGACTGCAGGACAAGGACAACTTCATCCTGCACTCCACCGGGTTCACGTCCCGATGAGATTGGGGCCACAGTAACAACAACAATAACAACAACAAGACGGCTCACGAAAAAATTTCCGAACTGGAAAAAGTATTATCTTTCTTTCCACAAAAACTGAATACAATCGTGCAGTGTCAGCTTTCCTCGTTTTGATGGGCTTAAATTTCTCCGGTTCCCATGATATACTCTCAGCTGAATAAAATCTTCTGGCTTTAGCTGGAACGGAATACAATAGTCGTTTCTACTGTGAGAGGGTTTGATAGACATACACAGCGCTGTTTCCAAGCCATAAATGTGCTAATGTGACTATCATATAGCCGGATTTATATAGACGTCAGCACCGCATCCACGATAATATTAACGAGTTGGCTGTGTCATAAAACCTGAAGAGCTTAACCGGACATATAGTAATTTTTATAAGGTTTTGGGGGAAACACGGCTCGTTTATTAAAAGTTACAGCCCTGTGGCCATCTCGTCTAGGTATTAAATAAAAAAGGCAACAGCCATTGTCATTATTATCATCCCTTGTGGTGTAGGGTCCCGAGTCTAGGCTACTGAAGTTTAGGACACGAACTGCATTGTCTATATTGCCACTCGGATACATAGATAACAACAGGATATTATTTTAAGGGTAGGTGCCATACCTACTCCCCTTGTGGCATTACTAAACGTAAGGCTTCAAGACGTCTCATAGACTATTCAGTACTGTGTGTAACCAACGTCCGATCTATTGCTGATGCTGTGAAATCTCTATCTACTGTATATCTACATATAAATCTGTGTCAGCCCATATTAGATCCATTGCAGATCGGACCTTCCAAGGAAATTAACCCCTCCAAATGCTGGCTATGTTTATGTGTATTAGTCCGAATACACCATCGGTAAAACAAACAAGGTGTAATAATATACAAGTGTATGAAATGACGTGATACCATCACCCACTTTATATGTGCGCCACGGTATTGTGTTCGAGCCTAAACTCTGGTGATTGCACTGTAAGAAGAGTACGCTGCCAGTACAGCCACCGCAGCTGCGGTGCTGCGAACATTTGGTGCAAATGTGATTTTAAAAATTATCCATTGGAATCTCTAAGCGCTAGCGGTTAGATAATTGAGCCAGGTGGTTATCTGCTCGTTCTATATAACCGACATTAGCGGTCTATCTTGTTCAGGTAGCCAAGGAGCCAACAACCACCCCATCCAAAATATCCTTCGACTTGGACACCGGTAAAAACACAATCACCCTCAAGCTGCATTTCTGTGGTTTTTGCGCTCATGACGGCCGAGGCAGCACCATGGCCGGCCTCACAGCACCCTCTAGCAAGCAGAAGGCGACACAGCGAAGTGATTGTCCGCAAGCAGGCTGAAGAGGTTGTAAATTTTTAAGTAGGTCGTTAAGTCCAGCGGGAGAGAGGAGGAGAAAGTGAGTCAGCCGAGAGGACAGGGAGGGATGAGGAAGGAGGGGGGGGGGGAATGGGAGGAAAGGAGAAAAAAGGAGAGAGGTAGGAGGGAGAAGGAAACGAGGAAAAGGGAAGATGGGAGTAGTAGGGAAAGGAAGAGAAATGGACGCGAGGAGGAGAAAGAGAGTGTGAGTCAGCTTAGAGGAAAGGGAGGAGTAGGTAAGAAGGAGGAGAGAGAAGGATATCTTGGTTAGAAGAGAGGGAGGAGGATAGATCTGAAGGGGGAAGGAAAGGGCAGGGGGAAGAAAAGACAGAGGGACGGAAGATGAATGAGGGAAGGAGGGAAGCGACAGGAAGTATTATGTGCGTAAAGGCAAAGGAAGAAGAGGTGAATAAAATGGGGAGGAGTAGAGGAAAGAAGGGACAAGTGTGTGTGTGTGTGTGTGTGTGTGTGTGTGTGTGTGTGTGTGTGTGTGTGTGTGTGAGGCAGGTAGGTACAGTACAGGAGCCACCACAGGTATAAAGGTAAACATACAGACAGCCAGACCCCTACCAAATGATGAGGTACTGCCTGCACATCAGCAGACTCCTCGCCCTACGCGCATGGAGGCCAGATTATTGGTGTATCCAGGTAATGGTAACACAGTGTCCCGTATTTCACCCCTCTGAGGTGTAGGATCCCGAGGCTAGACAATGATGGTCCATATAAAGCAGTCTTGTATGTATTCAGTCCGGACGCGGTTTATTAGTATCGAAGAGAGTTGTATAAATAGAAACAAAGAGATTATCTAAGGGTAAGAAATCAAGCTATGCCACTGACAGCATTATATAAACGGCCTTATTCTACGTGGCACAGGAGGTTTCGTAGATCCTTTTCTTTAGCGATTTATTTTACACGTTTCACACTGGCAATCTCTTGTGTTATTTTTACAGTTTGAAAATCGGTGCAAATTCAATCAATAACATTCAAGACTGTACTGAAAACAGATGTCCATGAGCTTCTGTACTAATTACCTTTTTTTTCCCCCTCCTGTCTACCTTTATCAAGCAGTCCAATTTTCCACTCACCTGTTAGTCAGCTTCCGCTCCGTAAAACAGCTCCAAGAGACGGGGATGGCTGCGTCAAAAGAGCCGATTTATTATGTATGTGACCTGAATCAACCAGCACAGTATTCAATTATTGTGTCGTTACAATTTGGGGAAGGCCATTTTAATTCGACGTTGTTCATTTAGCTCTTGGAGAATCTTTCAGAGGGAAGGATTCTTTTTCTGCAAGGAGGAAGGAACCAAAAGGCCAGTATTTGGAGACTGGTTCTGACCTCTTCAACACACTTAAGAAAACAATTACTGGTAAATCTGTACTTCCTTTGCGTCACTTAATGTATGTGTGTATGCACTCTGTGTATAGGTCTATGTGTATGCACTCTATGTATAGGTCTATATGTATAAAAAACACAATGAAGCATCATTATCTTAACATTGGGAGAGAGAGAGAGAGAGAGAGAGAGAGAAGAAATAGTGGTACTGTTAGTTCAGCAAGATATATAGCTTTCATTTACGACAAACATGCACAGACAGACAGACGGCTTAAAGTAATGGAATAATAAACTGAGACGAAAATCATATCCACCAAATTATTCTCAAAATTAACCCAGTTCTCAAATTTATTCCCTTGTTTCACCTCACACGACAGGGTGAAAAAATCACGTCATAAAACATCGTCATTATTCTGTGTGCGTGCGTGCGTGAGTGTGTGTGTGTGTGTGTGTGTGTGTGTGTGTGTGTGTGTGTGTGTGTGTGTGTGTGTGTGTGTAATTCACCGGGTCGGTCAGGATCACTTTGATGGTCGTGATCGTCAGCTTTTACCCTCCCGGAAGGGAGCTGAAAGCTCATATAGTCCGATCTAAGGGCAAGGCTGTGACCTTCACACACGCACACACCCGTCCCCTTGCTCGAGGGGGACAGTAACCACCCACTTAGTCAGTGAAACTTTTCGCAACTTGAGCGAACTCCCGTCCACCAGTTGGCATGCCAGAGAGTTACCACTGCACCAGCGAGCGGTGTGTGTGTGTGTGTGTGTGTGTGTGTGCTTGTCAGTCTGTCTGTCTATGTCTGTTTCTCATTGCCCGTCTGTCAAATTGCCCCCCCCCTCTCTCTCTCTCTCTCTCTCTCTCTCTCTTTTTACTCCCACAGAATCACAGCTCATCACCTCGCGTACCCTTTTTAATTTCCCAAACATAAATTTCCTGTGAATAGCGAAACTAATACCCCCTAGTGGACAGGTCGGGGATGGAGGCCGAGAAAGAGTGTGTGGATCATGGCAACAGCGGTGGTGACCTGGATATTAAATAATGATGGTGGAGGGAGAAAGAGTGAGTGAGTGAGTGAGTGGGTGGGTGAGTGACTGGGTGGGTGACTGGACGAGTAAGACACACTGACTGGTAGGTGGACAGGTATAAAAATTGGTCGGCTGACTGGAAGAAAATACATACAGATAGATTGATAAATATAGTAGATAGACAGACAGATGGATATATATATATAGACAGATAGATAGACAGGCAGGGATTGTGTGTGTGTGTGTGTGTGTGTGTGTGTGTGTGTGTGTGTGTGTGTGTGTGTGAGAGAGAGAGAGAGAGAGAGAGAGAGAGAGAGAGAGAGAGAGAGAGAGCCTGTTGTTCATGGTAACAGCGATGTCAGGACTCCATATTATAAATACAAATCATAACAGAAAGCATGATGGACAGATAGACAGATAGGTAGACAGAGCACCAGACAAGGTGTGGGAACGGCAAATTAGCTTGCAACTCTTTAAGTGAAGGAATGTTGATCGTGCACCGGAAGCAGTACATACACACAGACATACAGTGTTCTAGAAGCTTCCACGACAGTAGAACACACGTGACACGACCCCTGCTACACGATAATGTAGGAATTTTGAGCTCAGAAGGAGAACGGCCATAGAACCGAAAGGTAATAGGGAGAAGGAGACTAGCAACATGGGCGAGAGAGAGAGAGAGAGAGAGAGAGACAGGAGGTAGCTCGCGGGATTCTACTCTATACTTCACTCGTGTGTGAGAGACTTTGTTAATATATCCAAGACAAATAAAAAGAGTCCCATACTACTCTCAACCTCTCCTGTCATTGCATGACAAAATGGAACGAAGATTATCTATCTATCTATCTATTGCCAGACACCATAATCCCGTAAAGGGTGGCCATTTGACACAGAGTTAGTTGTTTTACAGGGAGGGGCACGAACCCTCCACCAACCCACTTGTTGACACGTAGGGAGCACGTATGGTTTGGTTATATGGTTACCACCCAGCGTTGTAAATGGTTTCTTGGCTTACAGGAAACCATTTGGCTTGTCACTCAATGTAAAGCCACCTGTAAAGGAAAGAAAAGGAATAAGAAGTGACAGGAAAGATAGGAGAAATAGGAAGAGAGGAGGGCAGGCACAGAAAAAGAATGATAAAAGCTATGGAAGTAGGCAGCACTACATCAAGCGAGTGGATGATGGTTATTATCTACTTACAAAACTACTCACGTATAACAACCGCTCGTCCACGAGTCTAATATATGTATAACTGATCTACAAAACACACTACAAAGCTTACAGTTATTGTAAGAGCAACACCAACCTGTATATTAACAAGAAAAGTACGAGGGAGAGAATTGATGTCAGGGAAAGTTATGGTTTTGGCAGTTCTTTCGTTAAGTTGAATGCTGATGTCACACTCAGACATCCATTTACAAAGTCTAATATCTCTACCTCTCAACTCAGTACAGCCATCTCCATAAATCAAGATCTATCTACAATCAGTGAATGGGGACAAAACAACCTTATCTCTTTTAATGCTAGTAAAACTAAATATATAGGCTACAGTTTACTAATAGACAGATATTGCCAGATTCGTACATTACCTTCAGTGCTACTAATATTCCCATCTCCAAAAGTATTGAAATTCTTGGCGTCTCACTAACAGTGCCCTCAGCTGGACCTCTCATGTCAGATCACTTGCTAAAACCGCCTCAAAGAAACTTGGATTATTGTACAGAGTCCGTAACTTCTTCGCCGATGAGCAGTTAGCTATAATTTATAAGAGTCATGTGCGCTCTCAGCTTGAATATTGCTCACCCTTGTGGAATGATTGTGAAGAGGTTGCATTAAGACAACTAGACAAAATTCAGAACAAAGCTGTTAGAATCATTAACAACCCTGCCATTACATATAAACTACCTCCCCTGCAAGTAAGAAGGAATGTTGCCTCCCTTGCATTATTTTACAGATATTTTTTTGGCAAATGCTCAGACGAAGTTGCGTCCATGGTGCCATCTCTCCATGCCTTCCCTCGTGCTACACGGGCATCTGGTAGCGCTCATGACTGGAATGTCACCCAGCCATATTGCAGAACTTCTGCCTATCAGAATTCTTTCATTCCCCGAACTGCATCTCTCAGGAACTCGCTTCCCCAGAGTTGTTTCCCTCCAAATTCAACCCACAACTGTTCAAGTCTAACTGTTACAGATATTTTATGAATAGAGGACACCAGTAATCTGGTGTATTTTTTTTTTTTTTTTTTTTTACTCAATTGTTTTTCCTTCCTCCGTTCTGTTATTTATAAAAAAAAATTATAACATTTATTCTGACTGTGGTGAGTTTAATGAGGAAAAGATTTATTTACTGCTGCTACTGGTTCGTTGATAAAGTATGAATTTTCCAAGTGCTTCCATAACACAAAATCACCCCACAGAATGAAACTGGGGTGACAAAAAATCATCACGTGAAAAGTTTTGGGCCAATATTACGAACTTAGCAACACGATTTTTTTTTTTACAAAGTGATGAACAGTATTAACACGTTGCAAGTGAACTGCTGTATCCCCTACCTTTGAAAATAATAAAGGTTGTGTCTTTATTCATTTTCTGAGTAATCACATATTTAGAGAAGCTTACCTCTTGTAAAAATAAGAACACGTCTTTTTTGAGGGGATCTTTTATGGCCCTCGGTGCGTCCCACTTCTTTCTTTCTCTTCTCCATTAATCTTTTATTCTTTTTTTACTCTTCACCTCTTCGTTTCTTCCTCCTCTTGCTATTTTTCTCTCTTCTTTTTCTTATCTTTCCATCACTTCCCTTTTGTCTTCTTTTCCACACCTCTCTTTTTTTTTCATTTCCATATATTTTCTCTCCTCTTCCTTCTCTGCTTCCAACTGTCTCCTCTCTCTCTCTCTCTCTCTCTCTCTCTCTCTCTCTCTCTCTCTCTCTCTCTCTCTCTCTCTCTCTCTCTCTCTCTCTCAATTTGTCCAAGCGTCCTGGCTCTTTCCCTTGCTTTCTTTTTCTGCCTCACACTTTTTGCCCACTCCCACCTGCCACACCTGTCTCCCCTTCCTTCTCCCTCCCTCCCTTCCTCATTCTTCTTCCTCGTTCTATCTTTTGCTTTCCTCTTGCCTTTCTCTCTTTCTCTCATATTTCATATCTGTCTGCTTTTTCCTCCATTCATCTCCTTCTCCTCTTTCTTTTTCTCTCATTCTGCCTCTCTTTCATTGTCTTCTACTCACTCTTGTGGGTATTTGATACTTTACTGTTTTCATTCTTACATTCTTAATTTAATTGCACGATGACATTTACCTCTCTCTCTCTCTCTCTCTCTGACTCTCTCTCTCTCTCTCTCTCTCTCTCTCTCTCTCTCTCTCTCTCATGTAAACAGACACACGATGCTCAAAATATTCTCATGTTTTTCCTTTTTCACTCTGGATGCTATGACTTAATCAAGATGAAGTGTTAAGATTTTCAGAAGGCGAAGTAAGCTGGCAGAAGACGAAGAAATTGGAACTACTAATTACAAGAGAAATATTGACTCTGTTTTTATTTTCCCTCATGGTCAGCAAACGAGAACAGACACAGGATACATATTCCCTTTATTTTCTTTCTTGTTTGTTCTGTTTCAATCTCGTGTGCTGGGAAGTTAAATAAAATGGCACGTAGAGAGTAAAAAAAAAAAAAGGTAATAAAGTAACAGACGAGAGAAAAAATATGAAGAGAAATAAATGCTGAATGTCTCTGTCGCTTCTCTGACAGTTTGACAACATCAGTAAGAGCAGAGACAGGCTAATAACAAAGTCTGGGGATCAACCTTTAGTTCTTGATGCGTCGTAGAAAATAAGATAGGGAAAGTTGGATGGACTGTCAGGACCCGAAAGAAGAGAGTAAGTGAGTACGAAAGAGAAAAGAGAAATAAAAGATAGTCTGAACAATAACGCAATAGTTCTGACTCTATATTAACTCGTATGCTTCATTTCTATCAAGAGTTTTATGAAGTGAGGTTAATAGGATACGTGAAAAAACTCATGACGGTCTACAGAAAAATACAGAAAATTAGAATCACAGGGAAACAAGTCAAGAGAATTTCATAAGAGAAATAGTGTTTCCGTGTCACATTTTGATCTCTCACTTCCTGGAAAAAACAGTACCAGATACACAATATATCTGACTTAAAAATATATCTGCATGTTCTATTACCTGTTGCGTACGTTCTTCTGTTTGCCCAGAAAAACTTACACCTGACACGGATTACTTCCTGATTACGAGGAAATAATAAGAAGAGTGCTAAGATGTTCTAGAGAAGAGTAAAAAGTTAGAGGGATTGTTGATACACGGAAAAATAGAAAGGAAACATATAGCGACAAAACAAAACAAAATGGATAAAAGATGTTTCCATGAGAGAGAGAGAGAGAGAGAGAGAGAGAGAGAGAGAGAGAGAGAGAACAAAGATGTGGGAGGAGGGGTGGGGTAGGGGAAGAGAAGTGGAGAGGGAGAGGAAGATGGAGAACCGAGGTATATGATAAACAATACAGATGTTCAGCCGTTTAAGTTTGCTATTTCATGAAAATAATCCTCTTTCCATTTAAACACAATTGGGATTTAAATTTTGAAGTTCATAAAACGAGTTACTAAGCGGACGTAGCTGGAGGATGGGGGGGTAGAAGGAAGAGTGGACGGGGCAGGGCGAGGGGGTGGGGTGGAAGGAGGTGGAGGGGGAGATGGGGAGGGGGTTGGAGAGAGGAAGGTAGGGGCTGGTATGACGGTGGCCGTGGCGAGAAGTGTGAACTCTGGATGCCTGGGAGGAGACGTCCTTGTTAAACTTTCCTCACAAGCGTATTGCTTAGTCTGTCGTTCTTGTTGTCATTTAAAGGACTAATGAAACAAAATATGTAATTATGCGTCGCAACTGTCCGTGAAAGTGTCTTTGGAGAGTTGCAAATACGTAGCACTAAACAGAGATCTGGCAACTTACAGTACCTATGCGATGTGGGGGTCCAGGTGAGACACGTAAAATATGTACTCAGATACCGTCAATAAAAATCAAGCACAATATTTACCAACTAATCCCTGACTTCTTCAGACAAAATTAAGGTTGACTGTAGAGGGTATAATATTACATGGGAGGAGAGACAAGAAATGCGACGATACTAATGCTTCTTACGACCTATTTAATCAGCACAGCGACAGATGGCAATCTCATCAGGACAGACGTGCCGGCTTATGGTCCTCTGTTGCGGGGTAGAGCTGCCGCATCTCTTCACTCGTACAGTTTGTTTGGTTGTCTGCATTTTTTCTGTGATTTTTTCACGTGTGACGAGAAGAAGAGGAGCACCAGCAGTCGAATCGAGAGTTGTGTGTCTTGCGATGGTCGTGAGGGTGACATCGAAGGGACCCAGGCGACGCAGGAGTGTTATATAAGGTATGTAAAGGAGAGTTACGTGCGGGTTGTTGCCGGCATGATGGCGTCGGTAGGTACTGTAGCTAGGTAGGTAGGTAAGTGACGAACGGAAATCACTGCAGGTAGGTAGGTAGGTAGGTACGTGAAGAACGGAAATTATGAATTTTATGATTTTCTAAGATGGTAAGTTGCATAATGAGTGAAATATAGTCAGGTATGTAGATAACATGGAAGAAAAGAATTTACGAAATTTCAAGATGCCATTGTTCATTAAATAGCAAGGTAATTAGGCAGGTGAAGAAATGTAGATAGGTAAGTAAATAAGTAAGGTAAAGAATAACACCAGAAAATATGATATTCTTGTACACAGTTATGATAGTAGACTGCAATGTTATGAAACGTTATTAAATAATAGGTAAGCGAAGGAACCATGTGGTTTTGATACACTGGTAGTTTAGTTCAGCAAAAAAAGTAGTGTGTGTTAGTGTGTGGTGTGGTGGTCTTTAGACTGACGTGATGATGCAGTTTGGTGTGGTGTGGCAGTGAGTTGTGAGGAATGGTGTGGTTGTGTGAAGTGCGACAGTGTAAGGTGATGTGGTGCACAGGGTTGTATGGCGTGGCAGTGAGTGACGCAGTGTGGCGGTGGTATTAGGTGTCAGTGTTTGGTGTAGCAGTGTGAGGTGGCAGTGTGTAGCATGGCTGTGAGTGGTATGGTATGTTGTTCTAGTGTGTGTTGTGGCTGTGTGATGTGTAGCACTGTTTGACGTGGCATGTGTGTGTGTGTGTGTGTGTGTGTGTGTGTGTGTGAGAGAGAGAGAGAGAGAGAGAGAGAGAGAGAGAGAGAGAGAGAGAGAGAGAGAGAGAGAGAGAGATGGAGGGTGATCGAGAAGAAAGGAGTGGGAGAAGGGGGGTTAGTGTAGAGGAGAAGAGAAAGAGAGGAAGGTGAAGGATAAAGATGTATGAGAAATAGTAGACATATTCAGTCGCTGCATACTGTCATGTAGCTGGCTGTTTCATCTTTGCATTTAAACACAATAGGGATTTAAATGCTGAGGTTCATATGACGAGGTACTAAGCGGACGTAGCTGGAGGTTGGAGGGGTAGAGAGAAGAGGGGGAGAGGCAGGGAGAGGGGGTTGGGTGGAAGGAGGAGGAGGGGAGGAAGGGGACGGGGGGTAGGATGGAGGAAGGTTTGGGCTGGTATGGCGGTGATTGTGGAGAGATGTGTGAACTCTGTATGCCTGGGAGGAGACGTCCTTGTTAAACATTCCTCACAAGTGTACCGCTTAATCTGTCACTTCTGTTTTCATTAAAAGGAATAGTGAAATGAAATATGTAATTAGACGTCGTTATTGACATTGAAAGTGCCATGGGAGCGTTGCAAACACGTAGCACTAAATGGAGACTTGGCAACTTAGATTAGCCATGCGGTGTGGGGGACCTGGTGAGACATACGTGGAATCTGTACTCAGATACCGTCAGTAAAAACCAAGCACATTATAGTCTATCTAATCCCTGACTTCTTCAGACTAAATAAAGGTTTACTGTAGAGGGCATCAGATTATATAAGAAGAGAGGCGGGAAAGACGACGATGCTATTGCTTCATACTACCTGTTTAATCAGCACAACGACTGATGGCAATCTCATCAGGACAGACGAGCCAGCTTATGGTCCTCTGTTGCGGGGTAGAACGGCTTCTCATCTCTCGTGTAGTTTGCATGATGGTTGTTCACATTTTTTTCTGTGCTTTTTTTTACTCATTTGACGGGAAGAGAAATATTATGAGTCGAATCAAGATCTCGGTGTCCTGCGGTGGTCGTGAGGGTGACATCGAGGGGACCCAGGCAATGTAGGAGTGTTATATAAGGTACGTGAAGGAGAGTTACGTATGGGTTGTTGCCGGCATGATGGCGGCGGCAGGTAGGTAGTAAGTGAAGGATGGAAATCACGATTTTTTATGATTTTCTAAGTAGATAGGTGGCGTAGTGAATGAAATAGTGTAATGTACGTAGATAACGAGGAAGGAAGGAATTTACGAAATTTTATGATGCCGTTAATTAAATAGCAAGGTAATTAGGCAGGTGAAGAAATTTAGATAGGTAAGTAAATAAGTAATGGAATGAATAACACCAGAAGATACGATGTTCCTGTACGCAGGTAAGATAATAGACTGCAATGTTAAGAAACGCAATTAAATGGGTAAGTGAAGGAACCACGTGGTTCTGATACTTTGGTAGTTAATTACTTCAGCAAAAAAGGTAAAGACAGGCTAATAGGCAATCGAAAGAAGGAATAACGAGTTGCTGTGGGGATTTTGTAGGTGGATGGGTAAGTAAAGGAGCGTTGGTGGACTAGTGGTAATGTGTTCGGCTCGCAGTCTACATGTACCCCGCGCCTCGGCTTTGAAACTAAAGGCGTGACAGACATTATACACTGGGTCCTGGTAGTATGTCCTTTCATATTCCCGTACATTAACCCGTATTATTGTCGCGTAAGGAGGCTCACTAAGACATTTTCATAAGTAATTTACTCTGTTTCTTATACTTTACTGTCCTCATCTGTTTTACATACATTCATTTAATAACGTCATAGGCTGCATAAACGACGTACAAAAGGATATTAACCAGGCATATTCAAAGATAAATCGCTTAGAAAGAGGTGCTACGAAGCCTACTTAAGCGACGAGACTACAGCATTTTGTCATCTGATTTTCCCAATTTTAGAGAGAGAGAGAGAGAGAGAGAGAGAGAGAGAGAGAGAGAGAGAGAGAGAGAGAGAGAGAGAGAGAGAGAGAGAGAGCAGAGAATGATGCAATGAAACAGACAGACAGATGGTAAACCACACACACACACACACACACACACACACACACACACACACACACACACACACACAACAGAGACGGGAACGAAAAAGTAATAGTCTAGCCTGGAAAATTTGGAGACTAGCAAACAGACCCACGCAATAAGCTTCTTTTAGCTGCGTTCCTGGAAATAAAGGAAGAGAGAAAATGAGAACGGGTGGGGAGATGACGATGTGAAAATATGAGAGAGAGAGAGAGAGAGAGAGAGAGAGTACCCGTGACTGTAAGAATCTGTAGGCAGAATATTGGAACGGAGGCGACAAAGAGATGATACACACATCACAAATACCAATTGTCCAAGTGCGATTCTCATACCCTTCAAAGTTTTTAAAGGCAGAGAGTAAAACATTTAAGCGTGCTGGGTGTCGCTAGTAAGAGATATGCCAAAAGAACATGACTGTTTATTTTGAAACCCATAACATGCTCTCTTAACGAAAGAAAACTCGTAGCCCTTACACTACTAAATGTCCTTTAGCGAATGAAATAGCATGGCAATAACAAGAACCAAATAACAGAATCGTAACCACACTGAGAGTCCTGATGTGGGCGTTTTTTAAGTCTTACTCAGATTAAAGTCTCTAAGCTATTCATTGTACAACGGTAGCAAGACTAGAACATATGGTTATAAGCATTTTCCAAGCTATACAGAGTCGTTAAGAGCAAGCAAGATAGTTCGAAAAGTTACGGTACTAAAAATATTACTTAGGATGCTTTGTAATACTGTTATCACGACCTAGGTTTCTATTTGTGAGTAACGGGTCTGAAGTTGGTATAGTGTTTACTTATTGCCTGGGTTTATCTCCTGCTTTGTGTGGGTTGCAGGTATTCTTAGAGGGAGTGTGTCTGTGGTATTATTATTTCTAGGTATCATCACCATCATCATCATCATCATTTTGATGTCACTGCCACTGCTTCTAGTTATGATGTGTCTCTGTTAACATCATTACATTCATAATCCAACCCAGCCTTGACAGTAATATATATAAAACAAAACCATTCCAGAAACACACGCAAAAAGAAAAAAAAAATGCTGTAGCTAATAGGCAGGGTAAATTATATGCAGATTCATAGTGAGGCCACAGCCGTTGTTCCCATTTTACACGTTAGTTATAATATCCGTAACCTAATTCACCGATGAAGGACTGTTTTTCTATCATTCAGTATAGAGAAGCCTTTTTTTATTATTTACTTTTTTTTTATTTCTTCAACTTGATGTTAATTGACACTAGAACGACTTTTCATAGTGATGAGGTTAGAATTACTTCCATTTATTCCTCTGCTGTAGTGTTATATCTATTGCTATTTTCCTTTCTACTAACATATATTTCTTTCTAGTTTAGGAAAGACCCTACTATACTCAGTGCGTTTGAGATTATTCCCTTTAAGCATCCCAGTGCTATTTATTTTATCTTATTTTTATCCGTCCCTTTCATTCCGAGGATGTATTCTATATTGAGTCTTACTATCGCCAGTTTTATTTAGCTCAGGATAGATTTTTCTCCCACTTGAGTACGATTTTTTTCCTAGTTCAGTAAAAATCGCTCAGAGGCAGGAGGAATAAAATATAAAAGGAAATACAGTATATACAAAAGACTAAAACGTATCGCCTAAAGACAATGGTCCATATTAGCAACGATTAAGCTGACAAAAACATTAGGCCTACGTTGAAAAACCGAGATGGATTTATTCCAGGAACCTCTACTTTTGGATCCCGTGGCTTGGAGGCATTCAGACAAATTCTTTTTTTATTCTCTTCCTTAATATTTTCCATAAACTTACCCATATTTTGATCATTAACTTATATAAGCAGGGGAGCTTTATCGACAAACAGTTTAAACCCACATCTGTAGTTTCTTTATTCATTCATGTAAATATAATTGGAGAGAGAGAGAGAGAGAGAGAGAGAATAAAGATAATGTGCTGTGTATCTCGCGCGGCCCCAGAGGCAAACAAGCCCCCGCTCAAAGTCCATTTCCACGTATATGCCTCCTCTCTGCCACATAGCTGAGCACATCATAACAACTCCGGTGGGGAAACTAACGTGATTTCACCTCTACTCGGCCTAAGCACCAACTAAGAGCTTCCCACGTGGCATCAACCTTCAGGCATGTTCTAGCATCCGAGCGTTTAAGGTGCAGCAGCGGAGAAAAGTTAACCAAATAGCGCACCCTTTTCTGCTTCTCATTTTCTCTGGCTGGCTGATATTCCTGGGTTTGAGAGAGAGAGAGAGAGAGAGAGAGAGAGAGAGAGAGAGAGAGAGAGAGAGTAATAGTCCTTAGAGACAAGGGAGAGGTAAATATACCAGGTCTCATGGTGGGAACAACTCTAGTATGCCATTCCACCTGATGAGACACAATTTTATTCAGCTAAGAGGTAGTCACACGAGTCTCACGGTGTTGAATTATAATATTTTGATGATGATGATGATGAATATGATGATGATGGTTATGATGATGATGATGATGATGATGATGATAATGATGATAATGATGATGGTCTTGATGATGATGATGATGATGATGATGATGACGATGATGATGACGATGATGATGATGGTGATGATGATTATAGTTCGTTTAGCTCAGCCCTTGAGAACACCAGCTTCTAACTTATTTACATGGAAAAACATAAATCCATCTCTATATTTTCACCGGAACTTTAATTACGGCAACAATTAATAATACCGACCGATGGACTGGCTTCCTGCTATTGCCTCATCATGATTACCTTGTTTGTTGTACTTATTATATTTCTGATTTCTGTTATTTCCTTATCTTAATTATCTTGTTTATTGTATTTATGGTACCTGTTATAATATTATCGTAATTAACCTGCTTGCTTTGTTCATGAAGTCAACGATTTTTTTTATTGCCCCATAAATTTATTTGCTTTATTTATTTAATTACTGATTCGTGTTACTGTATTTTCATAATTCTCTTATTCGCCTAAGTTATTACATTAATGATTTCTGCCACCTTATGTCATAATTCTCATATTTGATATATTTATTATATTTCTGATTTTATGATAAGATTCTGCCTTTTCAGTATATCATTCTTATACTGTTTATGAACCCGCAGTTTCTAATAATTTCGTACACATATCCTACGATTATTGAGAAACATATGACAGACTTAGCTCTCTTAGGTTTATATAATGCATCCTCAGCTGAGTAAAACTGCCCGACGTTGGGTACAATAATATATACTAGACTTATCCCGACCATGAAAGCGCTAATAGTGACCGTTCTATCTCTCTCTACGGCTTCCATTAGTAAAGAAATACTTAAGGAAAAAGTCCTGTGAGCCTCCTGTGCCAATTAAAGGAAAGCTTTATAATTCACCATCATTCCTTATCTCTCTATCCAAGCTATGAATTTCGATATAATATTTTATTCCTCCTACTTTCCTTTATTACCAAGTTCTCGGTCTTCTTCTTCTGCATCTGCGTCATCATTATCATCATCTCCATCTTCTTTATTTTTATTTTTCTTCCGTCAGTTGTACTGGTAGCGTTCTTGTGTCATTGCCTTTAACCCTCTCTATAACACGTCCTTACCCTTTTCTGTCCAGGCAATCCATTTCTATACCCCAGCCGTGTTTAGTGTGTGTGTGTGTGTGTGTGTGTGTGTGAAAAATTATTCTAAGCTATGCTATAAAACTTAATCCTTTAAGTTAGGTCAGATTGCGGCTTTATGATGGTTCTCATGATCTTATTCTCTTATTCATTTCCTACCATTTGCATCCCTCTCCCTACACCTTATTACCAGTGCACCCTCTCGCTGCCGCCAAACTATTTATTACGTATGTGGCCTTTCGTCTCACGTTGTTCTGTAAATAATAATAATGTTCACCATCCCTCTTTCCACGACATAACTGTACGCGGTTTTATTCTTTTCGACAGAAAGTTTATTAATTTTAAGAGTGACCTACTGTCTTGATAATCTGTATAAAAAATCACAGTGTATGTTTGTTTCGTTTGCAAGGTCGCAGTTTTCAGGCTAAAATGTGGAATATTTGCATGGGTATAGCTGTTGTCCAGGGGAAGGTCACGAGCACCATATGGACGGCACGCGAGGTTTGTACCCAACCTATTTTCCAATTAAAAAAAAAAAAAAAAAACACGAACTGAAAGGAAAAAAAAAGAACAGGAGAATTAAGCATAACAAGACATCTGCAAAGTAATGCTAGAATTCGAAAAAGTGTATCTTAAGGATGAAGAGCGATCGAGGAACAGCAGATAGGGAGTAATAAATGACGATGGAGGATGAAAAAGATGGTGAAAGAGAACTGGGGTGAGAAAACTGTAAAAATGTTTGGGAGAAGGTGTGAGGAAGAGAGGGGGAAGGAGGAGGTTCGTGAGAGATGAGATCTTCAACGCTTTATCGGGAGTAGGAGGAGGGCGAGAGGAAAGGTGTTATATTTCAGTCTGAGGGCGAATTTTTATCATAAAATTTTTTTTGGATTGGTTATGTGAAATCTAGACCTGTAAAACTGGGAGAGTAAGCAGTCAAGAAGGGAATATGAAACGAGGATGAAGGGGAAGGAAAAAGAAAGTAAAGGATTTGAGAGTTGGAGTGAGGAAAAGTGTTAAATTCAGTAAGGGAAAATTTTTGTGATTAGAACTTCTAGGATTGGTTCTTTAAAAAGGTTGTACACTTTTAAAAAAAAATAAAACAAGAGGATACTATGAATTAATATCTGGATTAACATTTCAGTACTATGACTATGTTGAACTCTGATCCTGTGTCGTATTTTTTATTCTTGCTACAAACAGGCAATTTCATTTAAATTAGGAGACTTTTTGAACTGATAGGAATAGATATAGCATTCACTGACCCATTCACTATAAAAGGACTCTAATATGCAAAAGAAAACTGTCTGGAGAAAGCAAAAAAAAAAAAAAAAGTCAGTCATCCAATCGAAGAGGTTAACTTCATGAAACTGGGGACTTTTCTTTTTGTTTTTTCTTTGATTTTCTTTCTCTCTTTTCTTTTTCATTTTAATTTTTCTGATTTCTCTTTATATTCAGCCTAGGGAAGACTTTCCGAGCTGGAGGGGCTGGAAATAGCTCAGTACAACTCTCTTCACCCGTAGTGGTCTTTGATTTAATAAAAAATCGCTGTGTCGTAGTCCGATTAAAATGAACCAGATATCAACAAAGCCGAGGCATTAAATTTTGCTACATCTAGACAATTTTGTTCACTTTTGATGTATTCTCGCCATCTTTGGAGGTTATTTAACATGTCTTTCTTATCAGTTTCTTTTGCATTGTACGCCTCATCATTTTCTTGTGTTATTTATGCCGTTTTAATAACATCACTCTTCACATCAGTGGTGCACAGAGAGATATTGAGTTACACTGTACGAATATTGCTGTCTCACAAAATATCAAAAGCCACACTCATTCCTCTTGTAGTATACCCCCTTCAATCAAACTTGGACTAAAATTACCATTTTACCATCTCGAAAGCTTAGCTGTAACAAGAGGTTAACAGTTGAATATAGTGCTAATCACGAAGCTGTGCATGGGAAGGATGTTGTCACGAATCAATCCGCGACATTTCCCTTTTGTGAGAAGCCACGAACTATTAGTGGAAAACTCACTGCGTATCGCTCAGCTAACCGTTTCTCCCTCCATTTCGGGGTACACTTTTCAAAACATTCGTCACTGTTTTCAAAAGTGACCGATTTAATGCACGTCACTAAGTGCTGTACTGAGCGATACTATTGTTTTCTTTATTGTTCGCCCCTGCTTGCACTTGACCGTTAAAAATGCGGCCTAGTGCTCCGCTTTTGTTCCCACGACTTACTCAGTCTAGTGTTTGCTGTGACGGAGACAGGACCTGTGCAGCAGTGCGAGAGGTCAGCTAGTACTCAAACTCCACTTACAGTTTCTCCAAGCTCCCACCTTTAGTTCTCCAGCTTTGGGTGATACACCGCATTCATTGACTAGTATTTCCTTTTTGTATTTTGTAGTCATAAGAGTTTAGTTAAGGTGTTTTTTCCTAGGCGTAAGTATTTAGCTTCTGTGTGAGTGAGTGAGTGCGTCTCATTTAATTTGATTTGAATTGTAACGTTAAATTTATTTTTTGTAATTAATAAATTTAACAGTTCTTTTTCTTGAGCTCAATGTAAAGTAAAATCTTGTTTCATTTCTCCATAATTAAGCTTATTTTCCATACAGCTCCTAGCTTGCATAAACGTTTGCTTTCATAACTGGTACTTAGACCAGTCTTGTTGTATTAACTTAAAATCCGTTGTGCCAGATAGGAGTTAAAGCATCAGCAAGAGCCTGATATTATTATTAGTATTAGTTATTTATTGTCAGGGGTGAAGTAACTTTCTCCAGAGGCTAACAGTACAGTAAGTCAGCAATTGTGAGTAATTAGTCTCTGCTGTGTACTGTTGAGAAAGTTTTTGAATTCTCGTTCTTAGAGAATCGTTGCACGATTTAGCAAGACAATCATTGTCCCTGCTCTTCAGTATTATTGAATATTATTATCAATTTAAATAACATTTAACCATTTATTTCAAAATTAACGTGATATTATAAAAACACCGTGACAATTGGCGACCTCATTCCAGGATATTAACTCCTAGCTCTAAAGCTATTCACGAGATAGTGCTCACTCATTCATATTTAGGTATTTATCATTAAAGTTTATAGGCACAAGTTTACTGGTGTTTACCGTTAATTTAGCAAGTGAGTTTTTGCTTTATTAATTAATAGAGTACTTAACTCTAGTTTATTTTTGGTAACGCCAGACGATTTTATTCGCTCCTGGGAAGTCGGCGTACCCATTGTGTTTATTATTGAGTCTTCCCAGTCATTTACATTTTTGATTTATTCTTTGCCAGTTAACTAGATAAGACTGGTCACCACTAGCTTGTGTCTGTATTCTTTATTTGTATTATTAGCATTCGTTTGCGAAGCAGTCAGTGCTCAGTTTCGTTTGCTTAATAAATTAGCGCCATGGCAGCCAGTGCTTATGTACAGGAAGCCAAAGATATGGGTCTCACTGACCCAGAGAAAATACAGAGTTACGTTCTCTCACGGTTCAATTACGAGCAAGAACGTGAGAAAGACGCTCGTGAACGTGAGCGAGAACAGCGCGAATATGAGCGAGAACAGCGCGAATATGAGCGAGAACAGCGTGAACACGAACAAAAACAACGCGAGCTCGAGTTAGAAAAAGAGCGACAACAGCGCGAACACGAGCTAGTACAAGAGCGAGAACAGCGCGAATACGAGCGTGAACAACGAGACAGAGAACGAGAACATGAACTTGAAGTGCTGAAGCTCAAGCGAGATTCCTTGGCCTCAGACACGTCTGCTGCAGTTGGTCCAAGCTCCACGAGCGTTCTCCCTGCACATGTCCTGGCGACCCCACGCACAAGCTTCCTTCATACAAGGAAAGCGAGCGACTCGAGCCGTACATAGCTCGTTTTGAGGACATGGCAGACATGTATCAACTGGATGAGGCAGCTAAGCGGCTTCAGTTTCTTAGCCTATTTGAGGGCCCTGCCCTCGATATTCTCCACAGAATTCGTGGAGACAATCTCACATATGAGATGATGAAAGCTGCACTCATTAAGGCGTATGGTCTCACAGTAGACGACGCCAAAGTTCAGTTCATGCGAGCTCGTCTCCAAGACAAGGAGACAGCTGTTCAGTTCCTTGATCGTCTCACAGCTTACTTAAATGAGTGGATGGAGAAAGATGAAACTCCTTCCACGCGTGAGGGGATAATTGACCTTATGCTGCGTACACAGCTAGAGAGGTCGTGGCCTGCTGAGCTCATAGCACAGCTTAAGATCTGCCAGGTGAAAGATGCCAGCCAAATGGCAGAGAAGGCTGACGCATTCTTTACTGCATACGGGTATCAAGCTCGTAAGCAAAACACCTGGAGCAGAAAAGATACTGCCAAGTCTGGGAAGCCGTCTCAGACTGAATCCCAGCAACAAGGCCGTTCTCAGAGTAATGGCCAAGGTCCAAAACCGCAGTGGAAGGACCAGGGGCAAAACACTCAGAAACCTGAGTGGAAGAGGTACAACGAGTACCCTAACCAGCAGCAGTATCAGCCACGCAACCGACCGTCGGGACAAACTTTTTCACCACCAGCTCAAAAGAGGCAGGAAGCGAATGCAGCCTTCATTCCTCAGCAGCAGCATGGTGGTCACGTCCTTACTAGTGTGGGTACTTCCCCACAGTTCACTAGTCCCACAGTGACAGTGAACCCCCCTCCACAGATGGCCAATGTTCCATCTTCCCAATATAATTCACAAGGCACAATGTTTGCCACATCAATTCAGCAGCCTCATGAGTGGCTAGCTGCTTCCTCCACAGGCCCTCCCACAGGCGACAGTACCTTCCTTGTTCAGCAAGGGTTTGTGGGAGACATTCCTGTGAAGGTCCTGAGAGACAATGGTTCCTCAGGTTGCTCTGTTAAGCAGAGTTTAGTTCGGCCTGAGCAGTATACAGGTCGACAGATCCATGCAAAGCTTATTGATGGATCAGTGAGATTGTTCCCTGAGGCATGTATCCAGGTGGCATCTCCATTTTATACTGGTACGACACTTGCGGTTGTCATGCCAGAGCCTCTATTTGACTTTATAGTAGGCAATATTAATGGAGTCAAGGATAGTTGCTCCGATGACGCTACTCAGACTTCGGCTGCTGCGGTAACACGAGCCATGACTGAGGCTCCAGACTGTGTCACCCCAGTGATCATTGAATCGCCGCAAGATCTGATGTGTAGTCAACTTGTGCAAGAACAACATTCTGACCCGACACTTGCTACCGTGCGGAACAAACAAAAGGGTCGAGTGATAAAGTATTCACGGGGAGGTCGAGCCAAGTTCCTTCGCAAACAAGGACGGCTCTACCATGAGTCACGAACACCCGTGGGCGAGGTTCGACTGCAGTTTGTCGTTCCCTCCAAGTACCGCCTAGCAGTGTTACAATGGGGTCATTGTTCAGCCTCAGGAGGTCACATGGGCAAAAGGAAGACCCAGGGCCGTATCCGAGCTGACTTTTTCTGGCCAGGGATGGGACGGGACATAGATAGTTTTGTTCGTTCCTGCAGTGTGTGCCAAAGTATCACCACTAATCAGGGACATGCCCTTCCTGTGCCATTCATAACCACACCTGTAATCTCTGAGTCAGTTGAGAGACAGGGTAGTGGTGAAGTGGGTGCAGACCTGACGTCTCGCCCATTGGCCCCACAGGACACATTATGTCCAGGGCCTGTACATGCATATTATGTACCGTAAGTTAAGGGGGAAGTTGAGAGGCGACTTGAGGCTATGGAAGACCCGAGTTTGCACTAGGATTCTCAGCTCCCCGGTACTAATATAAGTATTGTACTGTAGGTTAAGGGGGAAGCTCGAGAGAGAACTCCGCAGAGGCGACTTGAGGCTATGGAAGACCCAAGTTTGCACAAGGATTCTCAGCTTCCCGGTACTAATAGAAGTACTGTAGGTTAAGGGGGAAGTTCGAGAGAGAACTCCGCAGTGGCGACTTGAGGCTATGGAAAACCCAAGTTTGCATAAGGATTCTCAGCTTCCCGGTACTAATAGAAGTACTGTAGGTTAAGGGGGAAGTTCGAGAGAGAGAACTCCGCAATGGCGACTTGAGGCTACGGAAGACCCAAGTTTGCATAAGGATTCTCAGCTTCCCGGTACTAATATATGTATTGTACTGTAGGTTAAGGGGGAAGTGAGAATTCCGCAGAGGCGACTTGAGGCTATGGAAGACCCAAGTTTGCAAGGATTCTCAGCTCTCCGATACTAATATAAGTACTGTAGGTTAAGGCACAGGTTGAGGACCCGTGTGCAACTTAAGGCTATGGAAGACCCAAGTTTGCACAAGGATTCTCAACTTGCAGACACTAATCGTGTGCTAAAATTAATGGCGACCTCGAATGTACGTCGTAGCACTGACTGCTAGGCAGAGAGAGTAATTGTAACATGATAAAATTTTGTCTCATTGACACTTTTGATGCTCCACCTTAATTGGTTTTGCAGGTTCAGCAATGGGTGTAGCAGTTTTGCTGTGCGGACCAGCTGATCGTCTGCCTCACGCTGCCGCCTCTTCTCCTCTGCCTTCGTCGTCGCCATGTTATTATTTACTATGTAATTTTACACGTAGGTACAGTTACACTACAACTGTCACACCTACACTGTGTATTACATACACCACGCTACACAACAATTAGTTGTCAGTGTAAATGTAGCGACTTTTCGCTCAGTTTGACCTGAGTACAGGATTTTCACCGTCGTCACGGAGTTTTTCCCTCAAGCTTGCTTCTAGTAACGTAAATACGAGGTTTTTTCGCTCACTGGCGATTGCGACTTTCTCCTGTAGCAGGATAGCACACACACCACAGTGTGAATCTTGTGTGAATGACTTAGGATGTGTACATATATATATATCCACAAATTTTTTCCCATAAAGAAAAAATTTAACTTTGTAAGGGCGTAATGTCACGAATCAATCCGCAACATTTCCCTTGTGTGAGAAGCCACGAACTATTAGTGGAAAACTCACTGCGTATCGCTCAGCTAACCGTTTCTCCCTCCATTTCGGGGTACACTTTTCAAAACATTCGTCACTGTTTTCAAAAGTGACCGATTTAATGCACGTCACTAAGTGCTGTACTGAGCGATACTATTGTTTTCTTTATTGTTCGCCCCTGCTTGCACTTGACCGTTAAAAATGCGGCCTAGTGCTCCGCTTTTGTTCCCACGACTTACTCAGTCTAGTGTTTGCTGTGACGGAGACAGGACCTGTGCAGCAGTGCGAGAGGTCAGCTAGTACCCAAACTCCACTTACAGTTTCTCCAAGCTCCCACCTTTAGTTCTCCAGCTTTGGGTGATACACCGCATTCATTGACTAGTATTTCCTTTTTGTATTTTGTAGTCATAAGAGTTTAGTTAAGGTGTTTTTTCCTAGGCGTAAGTATTTAGCTTCTGTGTGAGTGAGTGAGTGCGTCTCATTTAATTTGATTTGAATTGTAACGTTAAATTTATTTTTTGTAATTAATAAATTTAACAGTTCTTTTTCTTGAGCTCAATGTAAAGTAAAATCTTGTTTCATTTCTCCATAATTAAGCTTATTTTCCATACAGCTCCTAGCTTGCATAAACGTTTGCTTTCATAACTGGTACTTAGACCAGTCTTGTTGTATTAACTTAAAATCCGTTGTGCCAGATAGGAGTTAAAGCATCAGCAAGAGCCTGATATTATTATTAGTATTAGTTATTTATTGTCAGGGGTGAAGTAACTTTCTCCAGAGGCTAACAGTACAGTAAGTCAGCAATTGTGAGTAATTAGTCTCTGCTGTGTACTGTTGAGAAAGTTTTTGAATTCTCGTTCTTAGAGAATCGTTGCACGATTTAGCAAGACAATCATTGTCCCTGCTCTTCAGTATTATTGAATATTATTATCAATTTAAATAACATTTAACCATTTATTTTAAAATTACCGTGATATTATAAAAACACCGTGACAGATGTAGAACATTGTTTTCTACCATTGAGCTACGGGAAATTAGCTACAGGAGGATGAGTACCTAGGAAGCCTGAAAGTCAAGATTAAAAAAAAAAAAAAAAAAAAAAAAACTGTGATCAAGTGCCATTTGCTTATTCGTGTCACCTTTTGTCCCTGTCATTTGCAGTATTATTAATAAGGGGAAGACGGGTACTGTCTCTTACTTAACAAGGGTACACTTTTAATATTTATTCCAGCTGAGTCGTTGATGTTGTTGTTGTTGCCCCAGGCTCATTTGATGTGAACCCGGTGGACTGCAGACTAAAGTTGTCCTTCACCTTTCGGGGAGCTTGAGGGAACTGTGAGACGCTTGTATAACCGGGCCAAGGAGCCATCCCGTTATGTCGACACTACCACGTGAAGGCATCCCTCCCCAGAACCAGGGGACGAGGGTCACTTTCATGGTTGAGTGGGATATACATTTATCATTTAACTGAGAGGAGCAACAAATCACAGCCATCTAAAGTGTCCAGAGACCAAGGTCACCCATGGGTAGGCGGATCTTGCTGTTATTAATTTTTACTTATTAGTAGTACCAATCACCCTCATATCGTCGCTTTTTCTGTTATTTTATTTGCTCTACAGCCAGGGGATTTGATTTACCTGATTGTGAGTCCTAAGAGGCCGAGAATGTTAATTAGACCATTTATTTATTAACAGCAAGAGTAATGCATTATATTGCAGGGGTGTTCAACATTCTATAAATCACTCAAACGACATTGCACTTTGACACTTAACAGAGTTGGATCAATATATCGCTTTAACACTAGCTGGTGCGAGAGGGATACGAGCAAAGTAAACTAGACCAAATTTCGTCGGCAGCGCTTGAGGAGCCTCTACTTACCTTCATTACCGCTTCCTCCTTCTCTCGCGCCTTCGTCGTATTAATTATCCCCGGCAGGCAATTACAATGCCCCCGCACCGTGCTGGAGGCCGACAGCTCATCATAATAAAGCAGAAAATTATCTTAACGGGAAAAATGGAGGACGGGAACAGGGGAAGGAAGCAGTCTTACTATTTTATTCTTCCCTCTCATTTTTCTTGAATTATTAATGCACTCTGCGGCTCTAGAAAATTAATGGGCTTTGGGGAACTAGGGAGACGAATCCCATCATAATCTGGTAAAAGTTTCCTCGCCTATTTACTGTTGGGTAAGGTAATGATCTTAGCACCAGGCAAGATCAAACAACTTTATAATGAAGAAGGGTTAGGCTCTTCAACCTGGGAGCCACGTCGAATCCCACATAATCATTCACCTTAAACTAGCCCATAGTTTGCCCTTTTCCGGCTTTATTTCACGTAGCTCAGTGACAGAATAATACAATACTGTGGCTCTACCTCCTTTCCACTAAGCTTCTTCGTGATTAGCATCATATTCGAGTCTGAAATTTCTTGGTCAGTACGCAAGATCGAGAGATGGCAATTTTCGAGCATATTAAAGTTAAAAAGAGATGAATAATTATTTCCTCAAATGATACAGCTAAGGATATACACTTCAGAGGCTTCTGCCATTAACAAAAAGATTATAGTTGTTCTCTTTTCCCTTCAGTCCGATGACATAATTTTAATTCCTGCTTCTCCAAGGCGATTTTACTTAACACAGGACTCGACCTTTCTTGGGAGCAGGTGGACGCAGGTGGAGGAAAAGGGTTAGTATGGAAGGAACAAATAAAAGAT
>NC_137027.1:21335473-21447973 GCF_032717465.1 Coenobita brevimanus | reverse complement strand
GACATTCATTTGTATATACCTACATCTGAATGTATTCTCACAGTAAAGAAAGAGAAAAAGAGATACAGATGGACATAAAGAAAGAACTTCTGAAGTACTCCTTTCCCAAAAAGTGAATTTCTTAATTACTCCCATTACAAATAAGTGAACATCTGTAGGGTTCACATAAAAAAAAAAAAACAGTTACAATGCCATTATTATCGATGATAATATCATTAAACGAAAGTCCCAATCTTTGTCTGGTATTGGTGCAGTTTTACGAAGAACTAAAACTAACTTAGGCGAGGTTTTCAGTTTCATAGTTTTTACTCCATCCAATCTTTTTGCCAGTGATTTCCAAACACACTAAAAACGTAGTGAAAACATCAAAAACTCCCCCAGGTGTTGGCAAAGCTGTGTACAACCCTGTAGGATCGTGTGAAATCAGAAGGAGAGTGAGCGGGGTTAGGTGGGGTGGGGTGGGGTGGAGGAGAAGGTAAAGATTACAAAAAAAAAAAAAAAAACAACGTTTTCCGTATACGTAATTTTGTTACCGGAGACAAATGCTTTTGGAAGTGATATCCAGTAACTTCTCACGAATCTGTATGCCTGTTGTTTTTATCGATAAGTCATGAAGAATATTTTATACGAGATCAAGATATTAAATACATCTTCAGGTCAGAACTCTTTGCATTAGAGAAAAAAACCCGAACACCATCAACCTTCGTTATTAAACCACTCTCAGCTAAATAAAATCGCTTGGCACAAGTAGAACAGAATAAAAGAGTTGTCTTGTCTATAAGAGGGATAATGTTAACGCGATTATAGCAGTTGCAAGGTCCTATGATTTATTCTTAGCAGAATAAAATGGTCTTACTTTAGTTTAAATAGAATACTTTGAGAGACGCGACCATGAGAGTGGTAATTTTATCCTGTGTGTGTGTGTGTGTGTGTGTGTGTGTGTGTGTGTGTGTGTGTGTGTGTGTGTGTGTGTGTGTGTGTGTGTGTGTCCTTAATGACGCACAAGAGCAGAGTAACAGATAATATGCTAGAGAAGAGGTGTAGCTTTCATCTTTTCTTGACTTGGACTTCAGTTCTTCCGTAATATATTTTATGAATAAGATCATGCTACAGTTCTGCAGCTTTCTCGAACATTTCTTCGTGTCTAGTGATATTCTAGTGTTAGTCTATTGTCATACCTCAGCATTCAGGGTGGAAGGACAACAATTTTAGGCCACGTTAAGATTAAATGAATGTAGTCGACTCCTAATTTCAAAACTATATAACCATCAGTTAGTCTTCCGTATAACCATCCTCCCCCCCCCCTCCCTTTTTTAATACAGCATAAATTCTGGAATAACCTTATACCTTCCACTTAAGACTCATTCATATCACAATTCACCTCAGCACTTCTCTCAAACACCATCATTTTCCTCTTAGCAGCTTTTTACTTTCAAACTTCGTATTTTCGTTTAATTGCAACATTCCTAAGCAACCATTTACAGCCGCCGTTCCCCATCGCACAGCAGCACTGCATCATCCAAGTACTGAATCCCAGAGTGCTCCTATCCCTTGTTTTGTTGCTTAAAAGTCATTCCCCTTCCCAATCTACTGCCATTTATCATACTCGCAACCCTATTACTAAATGTACGAAAGAATAAGTGATAAAATATTAACCTCTGAGTGTTGCTTTCGTCCAGGTACTGTATATCTATCTGCATATTTCACTGTCCATTTGTTTATCTATCTATCTATCTGCCACTGTCTCTATCTATGTAAAAAAAACACGCACATATTTGTAGAGCTAAATAAAAACAATGTAAATGTCTTGAAAAAAGTTGTGGACGAAAAAATGAGAGAGAGAGAGAGAGAGAGAGAGAGAGAGAGAGAGAGAAAGAGAGAGAGTAATTGACTAACGAGATGATGAGACTGATGTTAAAGCCTGGGAATCTGACCGTTCATATTCTTGGCTCTAGAATGACTGAAGCCCTCTGTCCACCCCTCTTGGAACAGTTATCAGTTATTCTGAGAGAGAGAGAGAGAGAGAGAGAGAGAGAGAGAGAGAGAGAGAGAGAGAGAGAGAGAATGATAAGGGTATTCGGATATAGACATACAGAAATTCCGCAGAGACATTCAAATAGATAGATAGATAGATAGAAATTCCGTAGAGTCACAGACAGAACAGACAGACACACATAGTGAGGTAGATAGACAGATAGATAGGTAGATAGATAAAGACAGGCAGGTAAATAGACTGGCTGCTAGTTAGTACGTTAATTAGTTCACATACTCTTGACACCGATGTAACTGGAACCTTCTTTCTGTCCACCTCGAACGTCATCAATTAATTATTCCTCCCCTGACTGGCGTGAGTATTTTTCCTCCACGAGGGAAATGGTGTGGCTGTTATGTTTCATGTTCGACTCGTTCATATTATTTACATTTTTCACTCAGTTCAGAATTGGGACTTTCAAGCATCGCGTCCGTGTAGTTTGCGTCAACATTTATGACTAGATTGTTCACATTTGATTGGCTTTCATTCAAGATTAAGTTCCGTGCGCTGTTAAGAAGGTTATGTTTACAGCATCAGAATACTGCCATGCAAAAACGTTCATGAGAGTGCTGTGACCCCCACGCTAACGTGTGGTAGTGAAGCTTGGATTCTAATGGAAGAATACAGGTCAGAGGTGAGAGGATTGAAAACAATTCGTTAGAGAGGAACGTGCGAAATAATTTAACGTTAAAGACAGACTAATAAGAAAGTTCGGGGGCGTTGTGGTGTTGAGGTGGGTATGATGGAAACTGTTAGGAGCACCGGTACCATACTCTGAAACTGTTTGGCCATATGCAAGGATGGAGGGTGAAAAACTGATTAGCAGAGTGCACGAGTATGTGAGTGAGGTGGAGGACGAGAGAGAGGGAGAGGGATACCGAGGATGAAGTGGAAGAACGGAGTGGAGAGGTATATTAATGAGAGGTTTGGGATGCAGACAGGATAGTCTGATGGCTGAGGTAGGAATGACGTTCAAGGATAATGTCTGCGACCAACCCTTCCGCGATGACACTAGGGTTATAGACAGATATTAATTATTGTTTAGCAAACGTTTACAGGACATTTTTTATTGTGTTCAGTCAATTTTGTGCTTTCTCTTGCTTTATTTCCCGGGCAACAGTGATGCACTGACGGCTTTGCCTGCGAGGTGGAGCAAGGATTCGAAGGCTTGAATGTATTGTGTTTTATGGAATATTTCCTTGAGCATAGTCTCCTAATTTAGAACACGATAATTTTCTCTAATATTTACCTTTATCGTGATATCACCCAGTCATCAACGAGATCTACCTCATCTGATTTTTATTTTCTACCTCACAAGCTTCACATGTCACCTCACTCGCCGCGTTGAAAAGGTCACCCTGCTTGACCCAACCTGGCCCAGGTATTGAAAAAATTCATGCGCAGTGCCGTGGGACGGGGCGGTGATGCAGGGTGACTGATATAGCAAGTTATGAAGGTGAGCACAATTCCAATATCTTGCAGCAGCGGCGGAATATATGCACCCTCGCCCCCGTGACGGTCACCCACGCGCTGGCAGGGACACGATATTATAAAACACTGTACGACACTAACATTTCCCAGTTTCATCAGAGATACGATGGAGGGTTGGTTTGGAGGCTACTCACCATTTTAGAGCTACTGAGATATTATAATGCATTTTAGAAGCTATCACTTTACTGGAAGATTCGCCTGAGTACAACTCTTGTAATTTCTTGCTCTGTGTTCACGTCTGGATGGACATTTTAGCCGTGGGACGACTTTAACATATTATTCTTACCGTCTGAAAAGTTTATATAGTTTATGGTAGATTTTCCGTTCTGGTGGGGTTAGCGATAGCCTTAACAAGTTCCTTCAGTACGAGAATCCTTTTTAGATAAAGTAAAAACGTGTGGTATTAGCAAAAGTAAACTAGAATATGACATATCTAGGACGTACGGTGAAAGATACAGTAACACCATATCCATCGTGGTTTAGGAACTCATACTGAAATTTGGCTTGATTTAGTTAATTCATGTTTAGTTTTTTTTCATCCAGTGTAACATTTGCTTTCCAATTCTTATTACCGTTTTCTTTTTTTTTGGGGGGGTTAAACACCATTTTAGTCCATATCTTATTCAGTTTCGGTTTTATGGACTTATTATTTAGTTTTATTTATCTATTGTTTATTATTATAGTTTTCTTTTTTTAATTCTTTATTTTGGCTGTGTTGGGTTAGTAGAGTGTGGTGAAGTTACGGTCAGCCTGGCGTTATGGTCCGCCAGCAGATGAGCCTGTCAGTTAACTTACAGGCCCCAGTATTTTGGGCTGAATATATATTTACACTTAGTCTCACCCCGATTTGAAAGCCTGCAGGGTCATTGTACAGTTTTACGGCAGAGTTTGTACACTTTCAATACCAGGATATCTTCAATTCCTACTACCTCCAAACGGGTTTACTGAGTTTTAGGTGTGCGTGTCTGGACTTAAGGTAACAAGGATTATAAACTGCAAGGTAACACAGATTATAAACAGCCAAGGAACATAAAGTAACATGGACCATGAACTGCCAAATAACAAAAGGTAACAAGGATTACAGACTGTCAAGTAACATAAGGTAACATGGACTGTGGACTGCCAAGGAACTATTATCAGTGAACAGGTGGCCAGCCACAACTTTATATGCAAAATGCCTATTAAAGGTCACAGGTATGCTCGTATTTTTGCCATAAGAGCCGTTCCTAATGCTTCTTGGGGTGGGCGTAGTGGATGTCGGTACTGAACCTGGTGTCTGTGGTGTATATATGGGGAAATTCACTCGCTGGAGGACCATAATCTTAATCTGTCAGTTCAGGCTCTACTCTGTATATCTGTCTCTATATCTGTCCCCCTATCTATCTATGTCTGTCTGTCTGCCTGTCTGCTTACTATGTGTCTCTGTGTCATATCTCTATTTGTCTATCTATCTATCTATCTGTCTAGCAATCTTATCTATATAGGAATAATGGGAACATATCGCAATGGTGGGGTTAACGACTGAGGCGGAGGAGAAACGATGCAGTAAGCAACAAAGCCGAGCAGACATATTTCCCAGGGGCAGAACCAGGCTTGTGCACAGAAGGGATGGGTGAAGGAGGGGGCTGGGGGTGATAGGGGGACAGGACTGGGGTGGTGAGGGAAGTAGGTGGTGCAGGGGGAGGGAAGGGGGCTAAGGGGATAAGGGGAGGGGACTGGAAGTGGTGAGGGAGGTGAGGGGAGGGGGGTTGTGCAGAGTGAGGCGGAATCTGCACCGTACAGTATCCTGAGCCGGGCCATTAATACCTTCTGCCAGCGACCCACCCAAGGGACACCATGGCACTACCTAGGCATGGCAAGTGGTCGCGCAATACCTGGTACGTTCACTTACAACCAGGAGGCAACTGAAAACTACCTTGGTTCTGGTTACAAATGCAGTGTATAACTTAAATGCAAAGAAGCCCCCCTGAAAAGCGTCGTCAATTTAGAATGCATGAAATAGGTTCCTCACTCATAATCTCTGAAAGAGAGAGAGAGAGAGAGAGAGAGAGAGAGAGAGAGAGAGAGAGGATAGTCCAATTAAACCAACCTCAAGGCCAACCTCCAAGCACCTCCACCTCCACCACCACCACCAACATCAACACTACCAATAATAACAAAACCTCCATCCCCACCTGCAACAACAGCAGCAACATCAGTAACAAGATGTAGGTCAGGCAAAATACACTAACACCTTTATTCTCCCCTGACCCTGATATTTTCATCCTGATATTCCACTTGCCATCTCTTTCCTTATCCCCCTTGTTTCCCTCTTATCTCTTCTTTATCTTCATGTTTCTCCTCACCCTCTCCTTCCCTTTTCCTTGTGCTTTATCTTTCCTGGTTTCTCTCTTTCCCCCACTTTTCTTCCACTTTCTCCTCACCCTCAGTTCTCCTTCCTCCTCCTCCTCCTCATTCCTCATTTTCTTATACCTCATTATTCTGATTTCTTCTTTTTCATCTTTCCTCCACTGCATTTTCCCTCTCTCTGATTTTTCCTCATTGATTATTATTCCCTTTCATTTTCCCTTATTTTATTCTTTCTTCCTGATTTCCTTTTATTCCCTCCTTCCACTGATTTCTCATTTTCCCATTTCTTATTTTCCCACTGACTTCAGTGTACTGCAGTTCCCTTTGTCTCCTTCCCTCGAACTTCTCACCCTTTCTTTAATTCCTAATGCTTATTATTTCTCCTCCTGATTTCTCATTCTTGTAATTCCCCAACCTCTACGTTTTCACTTCCACTTTCTTCCTCCCTAATTTATCCCCTTTAATTATCTTTCCCCTGTCCCTGGTGTCCCCCACTCGTCTCTCCCCCACCCTTGATTATACCCTGCCTAGAATTTTCCTCATTAAAATTTCCCTTGTCAACAACTTCCTCCCCTATGGTTTCCCCTGCCTCCAATTCCTTATCTCAAATTTTCATCTCCCTATAATTTCCGGTCCTCTGATTTCCCCTCCTTCAATTCCTCCCCCTCCAATTTTCCCCTACATACATCTTTCTTTCCCCTGTTTTCTCCTACCTGCAATTTTCCTTCACCTGAATTTTCCCTGCCTACAACTTTCTCTTCCATGATTTTCCCCTGTCTATAATCCCTTCCCCTAATTTTCCTCTGTTTATATTTTCACACACACACACACACACACACACACACACACACATTTCCTCCCCAACTCACTTAAATCCCCCTCCTCACCCATTCATTTCTGTTCGTTCTCTCTATTCCTCTACATATTTTCTTCTCTGTCCTCCCTTCACTTTACCCATATATTCCCCCTTCTTCTTTCCTTCCCTTCTCCTCCATACACGATCACACTTCCTTCTTTTCCCTTCTTCTTTCTCCTTATCTCCACCCCTCTCCTCTTACTTTATTCCCCTTTACCTGCCCTTCTTTCTCCTTACCCCCATCTTCTCATTTCCACTCTAACTTTTTTTTATCTGTCTTCCTCCCTTTCTCTTCTCATTCCTTCCCCTCTAAATCTTTTCCACTCCTATCTCTCCACATTGTCTTCCTCCTCTCTCTCTACTCTCCTCTCTCTTTTTGCTCTTCCTCCCACCCTCTTCACCTTCCCCATCCCAGTCCTTCCCTTACTTACGACACACCCCACCCGACTTTCGAAAAGCAATGAAAGTCTCGCCCTCTAACCTGTCGAAGCAAAGAGGGAGGGGAGAAGAGGTAGGACTGGAGGAAAAAAAAAGTGGAGGGGAGAAAGAAGAATCTAGGAGGAGGGAGAAGAAAGGGAGATGGAGGGAATGGAAAGACGGGGAGGTGAGAGACAGGAAGGGTAAGGAGGAAAGGTATGAAAAAGGAGAGCTAAAGGTAGAAGAGGAAGGGGAATGGGAGCTAGTCATGCAGCGGCTGCGTGTGTGAGTTGTTAGATGTTAGTGAGAAGGCTTGACAGTGTTGGCACGTACGAATACATGAAAGGGCATGCTATTGAACCCCGTTAAATGTCCGCCCCTTGGTGGGATTGGACCCAGATCTGGAGAATTGGAAGGCATACTTTTTGCCATCCCGGTCGCTAACGGCTTCATAAAAAAATATGTAAAAAAAAAACTTAATCGTAAGGACGAGGTCAATAGCGTAAGGCGTAAGAGAATATGAGAGCTGAAGAAAGAAGGAAGTTTTCGAATCATAACCATAAAGTTTTTAGTGAAGTGCAAGAGACGAGTTGAGAAGCAGAGAATAAAGTTTGTGTGAAAAACGAGTCAAAAATTTCTGTGGATGAAAAGAATATTTTGAAGGAAAACTTCGAAGAGAAAAGCCGAGAAAATGTGGAATAATACGCGTCCATTAAGATTTTTTTTCTTTTTTAGGTGGAAGTAAATAGAAGTGAATGAATAAGAGGTTAACGAAGGAAGACATTTTCGAGTTACAAATCGCTCAGTAAAAAAAAAAAAGAAAAAAAAAAAAAAAGCGTCAAAAAGATTTGAGAAACAGAGAGAAAGTTCGAGCGACTTGCGAATGAATATATTTGTGGAAAGTGGACAATATATGATTTTAGTGAAAAGTCTGAAAAAAAGAGAAATAATATGTGGGAAACGGAGGGAAATGAACATGGAATAGGAAGTAGCACTTCTTTGTAAAGTGGAAAGAGAAAGAAGTGGAAAAACAGCCCAAAACTTTACATGGGTTCTGAATGAACATTTCTGTGAAAGGTGGTGAGGAATAAGTGGGTGGAGGTGGATGACAGAGATAAATGACTCCACTCGACTACTGGGAGGTTAATGATAGGTCAAGGGACATTTGTGATGTTGCCAAAAACTTTGACTCTATTTGGCCATTCTCACTCTTTTGTCGAAAGAGAGAGAGAGAGAGAGAGAGATTACCTTTGACGTCCACTTCTACTGAATTCCTTTTATCTTCCATTCCATTCCCTTTATCCTCAGTAATATTCACATACAGTATATTTCCTCCAACCAATCGCGCAAAAAAATATTCCCCTACTGGCTCTAGAATTAAACATGCTCAGCTGCTGCCATTAATATCAATCCACTTTTTACAGTTAATAACAAGGTAGTGAGCAGTGAGTTTTCGAATACAGTAATATAATCTCCAGAACCAAAAAACTTTCTCAGAATTGTGTGTGTGTGTGTGTGTGTGTGTGTGTGTGTGTGTGTGTGTGTGTGTGTGTGTGTGTGTGTGTGTTGTAATGTATCTCTTACACTTTCAGTCTTACCGTTTTGAATAAGATATATCTGACATTATTCTATTTCTGAGGCAAAAAATTTACATATTATTCACTGACATATAACTAACACCTCTGCTTAATCTTAGCGGCTTCATAGGTTACAGGAAGATAAGTATCCTCACTTGAACTGAATCCTTTGATGCTATCCAGAGTTAAATTTCTCACTGCTCCAGCACCAGCTTCTACTAGAGAATGGATGAACTCTTGTATGTATCAATTGCCTGTGAGGTGTTTTTCCTTGACTTACACAGCCACCAAACACTTCACAATGAAGGTGGAGTGAATATGAACCTAACAAAATACATAAAACAAAACGATCTTTAAATAACAGTTAACCACTACAGAGAATAATTCATCGTCAAAATCAACTATGATCCTTTATTAATTCGACCCGGAGGAGAGAATGAGAACTAGGTCACAGGTAATAGTTGAGAGTGCTGCTGCCTTAATGTTATGTGACACTCTAAAGGGAAGATGAAAATAACCTTGTCCTACTTGTTATAATTTCGAATTATTCATCTAGCCTTAGTGCTGTGTCCGTGTAGGGGTTTCACTCTGATTTTTCGGCAACAAGTATGGTTTCTTACATCTTATCCTGGAATAATTACCTGCGCTGAGACCTTAGCATTTTTCGTTCGTCCGTGTCTCTCAGTCCGACTAAGTGTAGGTAACATTACAGAAAAATTATTGGGTGGAATTGCACTAGTTTGAGGATATTGGTTGAGGACTATCGGAGGAATAAGTTAGTAGACTCTGGGCGAAAAGAGGCTGTACCCACATTTACCTTTCGATATTTCATCAATGCATTTTTCAACCATCTGCAACCAGGATCTACTGGTATACAGTACATATACTCTCGTTGCTTGAGGTCTTACTCTTATACAGCGAGTCTCCACCCCTTCCCACCCCAACTACTTCATTCAAATTTGATCTGTTACAAACTCGACTCTCCTCCCCCTAGTTGCTCCGACCTCTATATGTTCCAAGGCCTTTCACCCATCCTTCCATTTCCTACTTGGCAGTCTCCTTCCTCTCACTCCCTCTGCTTCCACTTCATACATCTTTCCTATCGATACCGCCTCGCACATTCCCTCCATCTGTCCATACCACTTTAACACACCCTGGTCAACCTTCTCCATCATACTACTTTTTTTTTTTTCTATTCCATCTCTTTCCAGACAGATTTATTCAACTCTGGGGAGACTTCTCGAAGCAGGGACGTTAGATGAAGACTAGTTTTGATTTACCCTTTGACTACAGTAGCTCTCTCAAAAAGGAAAATTGCCCCAGGGTACCAAAAATAAATCAATTATCACATCACCAGATTGGAAAGATTAAACCAAGTTACTGTATACAGAGACGAAATCTTTAACTTTCGTACCGTAACTGTAATTTTAACTGCAGGTGAGAAAATTCTCGGCCCTAAGAATCTCGCTTCGTTCATTACAGATAAAAAATACTCATCTTACGCCATCTTTCTGCAAGTGGGACGTATCTAAATTAAGGACAGCATTTCTTTATCGTCTCGTGGGTGATGAAGTGTCCTCGCAGTTTTAATATTCGCGTGTCAGATCGTGGAAATTTTTGAACAGTAAGCGAAATAAATATCATCCCAAAACTAGGGAATCGATTTATTTGTCATCTTGCCTCTCAACACTGTCTTGCATGTTATTTGTATTATTTTATTATCGATATAACCTGCGTCAGTAACATACAAGAGATATTGAAGCATAACATTAGAATGAATCGCTAAGAACAGAGTGCTAAGAAGGTGTGAGCCTATTTGTAGGGGAACATGGTGCGTCGTGGGAAGAAGGGTTGTTAATGAGTAGGGACAGATACGACTGAAGGTACTTTTATCTAGGACACCCCTCACAGGAGGCGGTGTTAGGCTTTCGTGACTATTTTATTTCATTAAATGATATGGGGTAATTTTCTGATTAGCTTAGACGGTTTTATAGAACCTCTTCCTTAGCGATTTATTATCCAATTTACATTTCTGTTATGAAATTTACGTCATGTTTATCGATGTCGTCTGTTTAACCTCCCTGCCTCCCTCATATACCAATACACCAGTCCTGATTGAGACACCCATAGCATGTATTCAGTATGGACGAGGGGTATTAATGCCAAAGTGGTGACATGTTTACGTCTGGGGCACGTAAGAGAACTACTGGACTTCAATAAATGGATGTCACGTCTATCGTATGTCCAGAATCGAACAAAGACAACACGGCAGAACAATTACGTCGGCTTACTGTAATTGTAAACTGACAAATAGATGATAAAAAATACGTATAAATAGAAACAGGCTTCAGTACACCTGCCTTTTAATTTGGCTTCCTACAGACGATTTTATTCAACTGAACAGATAACTTTTGCAGGGGAAGCGTCACAAACATCCATCATTTAAATTACATTTATATTATTTCTTGACATATCTACTGAAGTGTCCTATATTAATCGCCTTTTACCTTACGAAGAGCCCACGCACACCCACACAGACAGCATATGATATTGTGCCGTATGATTGAATGACAGACTATGAAATTAATCCTTTAACCTTGTTACTTCTTGTCTCCAGATTTTATTGAGTTTATAGAGAATATTTATAGCGACAGGGGTAAAAGGTGCATCTAACCTCTCCTGTTATAATAAATAGCTCATCAGCTGAGTAAAATCGTCTGGAGTAAGACTAAGATATAACATGTCCTTGAGCTATTTATATATTGTCATATCTTTCCTTAGATAAAAATAATGGTCTGACGGTAGTAAAAGTACAAAATGATACGGTATGTTATTGAAGAGAGAGAGAGAGAGAGAGAGTAGGATAGGGTCTTGCCTCTCCCTTCCCCATCTACTTACCTTCTTTATGGATATTGTTCTGGGGGCTTCCTTTTTGCCTGATTCACGTCCCCGAATAAGTTAAGGAGTCCTACTGTAGTTTCGGATTTCTCTTTATCTAATTTGAATTGGCGAATTATGTCAGATGAAGAGGGAGTGAAAAATAATAATGATAAATAAGGTAGGGACAAGGAATACTTCTATGTCGTATTCTAAGTGGCTTTGGGGATTTCGTAGCAACCCTTCCTAAGTGAATTATTCTACCTCTTACTCCTCAGTACCCTCTTCTTCTTTTTTTTTTTTTTTTTTTTTTGAGACTTTGGTTCTTTCATAATTGCTTCATAAAGTAAAGAAAGTTATGCAATAGGAGTATTGCAGAGAGAGAGAGAGAGAGAGAGAGAGAGAGAGAGAGAGAGACTGACTAAAGGGAATCAATGAGAGATGAAGGAGGGCAGCTGATGAGTGACATTTCCCGGAACGATAAAGGGAGACTATATTTGCCGATAGGAGGTGGATATGAGATGTGGAAGGGGCAGAGATGAAAAGAATCTGAGGCAGTTATTACATGAAGATGAGAATGGAGATAATGAAATGATGGGGAGGAGTGTTGGTTGGGGATTTTGCCTAGGTGAGAAGATGGAGAAGATGAAATAGTGGGAGGGAGATTGTTGGAGAAGTGGTTGAGATGAGTGGTGGAGATGATGAAGTAGTGGAGATGAGTGTTGGTTGGGGATTTTGTTTAGATGAGAAGAGGACGAAGAGAATGACGCAGTGAAAGTCAGTGTTTGTTGGGAATGATGTGGTAGAGATGAGTACATGGAGGAGATGATGAAGAAGTAAGGGTGAGTGTTTGTCGGTGCCTAGATAAGAAGAGATAGAGGAGGCAAGAATGAAAACGTCGCGATAAGGATATGTCCACTTTAGTATACTTTTCTATCGTACATTATTCTTCAACTCTGATATGGCGTCTTGTAATGAAAGGGTTTATTAATTCAGTATTTTACATCTCGACCTAAAAAAGAGGGGGGCAGGGTTAGTCCTAAGCTGAATAAAAATCATGAGGAGTTAGCAAGAGGGAAATAAATATGTGTCCAAGGGCAGAACGAGTTAAATTTATAGACATATATGAGCGTTTCAGTAATAGTTCTTGCAGTCATGAGAGTAGTGGTGGTGGCGGTGGTGCAAATGATCATAATGGTGCTAATGTTGAGGGTGATGAGTGATTACTTTAAAGCAATAAATAATGGTGAAGCTTCTCTATGTCTGTCATAAATTTGGTTATTTAAGGTGAATTTATGTGACTGGCAATGTGAGAAATAGCCGGCAGTGTGTGTGAAATAGCCGGCAGTGTGTGTGAAATAACCAGCAGTGTGTGTGAAATAGCCGGCAGTGTGTGGGAAATAGCCGGCGGTGTGTGTGTGAAATAGCCGGCAGTGTATGTGAAATAGCCGGCAGTGTGTGTGAAATAGCCGGCAGTGTGTGAAATAGCCCGCAGTGTGTGTGAAATAGCCGGCAATGTGTGTGAAATAGCCGGCAGTGTGTGAAATAGCCGGCAGTGTGTGTGAAATAGCCTGCAGCGAAGGCAATTACATGACACTTTGCCACACCATTAGTCTTCTGTTGGCACGATGAGAGAGAGAGAGAGAGAGAGAGAGAGAGAGAGAGAGAGAATATGTACAGTTGGAGAAATTTCCGCGCGGGACACTGTGCAGATGACAACAGCAGCGACAGACAGAAATGATCTGGTAACAGTGCTGGGGGTGAAGCAGGGGGTGGGAGTTGCGGGGAAGGTGAGTGATGGGGGAGAGGAGGGGTGGTGGTGGGGGTAGGTGTGTGTTAGGGAGAGGTTAAGTAACCATTAATTGTGTCAAGAAACTCTGCATAGTTAATCATTCCAAAGCGATTTTTCTATTAATAACAAAAGGTAGTGGCAACAAGCTGCTAATGATGTTTCAGTATTTCATGGAATACCTTATCAAATACGAAGTAGGTATCGCCAAGACGTAACCTTATCCTTCGTCTCGTCATTCCGTCCCCTCATCGGAAAGTTTTCTGTTGTTGACTGAGAATTTACAAATATTTAGAATTGATTTCAGCTGCTTCTCATGCAAGTTGCGTAACAAAGATACTGTAACTTTCATTGCAACTTGTACTGAAAACAGAATCTAACATCCTGTAGTAGAGTCAATTTTATAATTGTGCAAGTCAACTACTGTTAACTTAAGACCGAACGCTGGCAGAATAAGGAAAAATACATCCTTTAGACTGACGGCGTAATTTGTTGTCCTTTCATAGTCGTATAGGCACTTACACTGCTTACGGATGGATGAGCCTGGCATTCATACCAGAATATAAATTTAAGCATACTCCAGTCACCACTTTCTTAGGGCCAATCCCTCATTTCTCAATAGGCCTATATAACTTTATGCTTATGTGCATACGTATGTGATTACACGAGTATTAAACGTGCATAATCTCTCTCTCTCTCTCTCTCTCTCTCTCTCCGACACACGCAGTAGATTACCTTACATACAGTCACACTGATAACCTTTCTATTGGCAGGAATAAGATACAATCAGTCTATTTTTCAGTTGTCATCGTGAATACGGACATAACTTCACTATTAAAGATGGTGATACATTTGACAAAACACACACGACATTTACAAATTTACCAGCAGTATGTAAGACTTGCATTGCTACAAATTGTGCATGCACCTAACGTTTTACAAATTTTCGTAATGTAATATCTACAAATGTGCTAACAGTAGCGGTCTCTCCGTCCACACAATTGTTCTAACCACACACACACACACACACACACACACACACACACACACGCTTGCTGGTGCAGTGGTAACGTTCTCGCTTGCCAACTGGTGGACGGGAGTTCGCGCCTCGCTCGGGTTGCGAAAAGTTTCACTGATGAAGTGAGTGGTTACTGTCCCCCTTGAGCAAGGGGACGGGTGTGTATGTGTGTGTGTGTGTGTGTGTGTGAATGTCACAGCCTTGCCCTTAGATAGGACTATATGAGCTCTCAGCTCCCTTCCGGAGGGTAAAAAGCTGACGATCACGACCATCAAGTGATCCTGACCGACCCGGTGAATTACACACACACACACAAAACTGGCGTAGTGGTAATGCTTTCTCTTGCCATCTAGTAAGACAGGGGTTCGCGCCGGATGGGGTGCGACAAGTTTCACGAACGAAGTGGGAGGTTAATGATCCTGTTGAGGGAGGGAATGATTGTGTGCGTGTGTGAAGGTCACAACCTTGCCCTGGATCGGACTATATGAGCTCTTAGCTCACTTGCTGGAGGGTAATGAGCTGACGATTACGCCAATCACGTTATCCTGACCGACCCGGTGAATTACACACACTCACCCAAACGCATCAAATTTTGGCAGGCAGCTCTCCTCTCCGCCCACTCCTTTCACACACACTGAGATATAATATCGCATACTTATTGTCTCATACAACTCACAGCTGAGGAGAACAGCTGAATAATAATTTTTTTTCTGGGAATTACTGTAGGCCGAAGAAAGGACTTATTTATCCCATTACATTTAAACAAGAAGTGTTTCTCAACCCGATCGAGTGCGAAATGATGAAGTGCGAAGGAGAACTGGAGTTGTTCGGGAGATGGCTGGTAGAGTTGAGCAGAGGGTGTTGCAGTGGTTTGGGCATATGGAGAGAATGGATAATGAACGATTGGTGAAAAAGATAACTAGATCTGATGTGAGAGGTGTAAGGCTGAGAGGGAGACCGCGAATAGGATGGATGGACAGTGTGAAGAGAGCGCTGGATGCGAGAGGGATGTCTGTTGAGCAAGGAAGAGTGGCTGTGCGTGATAGAAATAAATGGAGAGAAATTGTGAATGAATAAGTGATGACGCAGCCCTGAGGGGAAATTCTCCCGCATTTGGTCTGATCAGCTAGTCAGGTCAGGTGCGGGTAAGGGGATGGGTCTGTTGTGATGTGGCAGGGGTAAACCAGTTCCGCTGTCGGGCCCTGCTGCGGATGTCACTGATTGCATTGCGCAGTTGACCCTTGTGCGGTGTGATGCGGTGAGGATCTGTCCGTTCTCCCCTTTGGGGCTAAGATGCGAATGAATGTGTTTGAATGGATGAGTAAATGGAGAGTGAGTCGTCCTGTCTCGGCTACCTCCCTTTCCTTGGGGGAAGCAGCCTAGGTATATAGATAGATAGATAGATAGTTTCTCAACCTAACTATTCTGTTCGACTGAGTTTCTGCTAAACTTCATCCATCAATCTATTACTACTTGTTCTAACATTTGTCCGAATAAACAAATATTATTAACTGAGCCAAGAGCAAAAATGTCACTGATAGAATGTGTCAATTCCAATGAGTATGTTGGGTTAGCACTCGGTTGGCAATGTTCTTGTAAACCAGTGCTTTCCAAACTGTGGAACGCGCCTCCCTCTGGGGGGTGTGAGGTAGACGGAGGAATGACCTGAAGCCATCTTCCAAAAGTTGCTATTATATTGTTGTATGGCGCAGAAGCCTGAGCGTTGAGGGAGAATGAAGAGAAAAAGCTGGAGAGGACAGAGATGAGGATGCTGCGATGGCTGATGGGAGTGTCACGGAGGGAGGAGGAGGAGTGATATCAGAGCAGAGGCAGGAGTTGTGTCAGTTGTGGAGAAGGCAAGAGAGGCACGTTTGAGGTGATATGGGCATGTGACCAGGGTGGAAGAAGTTGATCCTGTGAAGGTGGCATGGAGGAGTCAGGTGGAAGGAAGAAGAACGAGGGGAAGACAAAGAATTACGTGGAGAGATGGAATTGCGAAAGAAATGAGGCAGTTAGGCCTGGAGGAAGAGGACGCGGCGGACAGAAGTTACTGACGACAATATAAGAGCGGCCGACCCCACCAGCGACCAAGTCAACGATTTTAGAGAGAGAGAGAGAGAGAGAGAGAGAGATATGCTGCTGTCTACTGACCATCAAGTCACGGCCTTCTCAACCACAGCCAATTAAGCAGTATACAATTCACTATGATCTGATGGATACTATGACTTTAGATATTACCACAAGTTCAAGAACTTATTATAATACCCAGGAAATTTCATAAGTGGCTAGAATATGGAATTGCATATGCACATATGCAGTTGCATGATTATCCTTAGCCTACTTATGAGTCTCTGTTAGATGAACTGAGAGAGTTAGACAGCGAGAGACCCAGTATTATACACAGCACAACACACACGCAGACGCTACTGATTGACCTGAAAAGGTCTAGGTCTGGTTTATGCTTAAATTAGTTTGTCACAAGCAGCCAACATGTGCTTACGATTTTGAAAATACTGTATATCAAATTCACATTGACAGCTCAGAAAGATGCATTTACCTTAAAATCTGACAAGTTTTAATGCCTTTTAGGGTAAAAAATACTAATGGTTGTCTAAAACAATGAAGAAATGGAATATTATATATAGGGTACTTTATTTTTCATACACTACATATCTACGTTCCAATTAAGATGTAGGTGGGGGCGGTCACCATTCACTCACTCGATGTAGTGCTGCTCTCAGATATCTGTCCTTTCCTCTCCTCCATCTTTCTTTCCTTCCATCCTCTTCTGTCTTTCCTTCCTTCATTCTTTCCTTGTACTTCTGCCTACAGGTGACTTTACACTCCCTCTTCTTTTTTTCCTTCATTCTTCCCTCTTCCTTCTGCCTGTGGGTGACTCTACACTGAGTGACAGACCTAATGGTTTCCAGTACACCAGGGAACCATTTATTACGCTGGGTGGTAACCATATAACCAAATTTTGGCGCCTGGTGGTTTAGTGGGTAATTACTGCGCTCCAATCGGATTGAGCCGGTGCAGGTTTATATACTCTATATCCAAGGGGTGGTTGGGGTTTATTGCTCACGTAATGTCACTCAGGGATGAGTGAGGCTGGTCACTCATCTTAAATGTCGGGACCAACTGCCTAGCCCCGGGCTCCTACGCTCCTCATGGTGCAATGTAGGATTTGATGATGGATGGATGGATGGATGAGCAACTTTTCTGAGAAGGATCTGAGGTAAACGTCTGATATTAGTCTGTGTTACAATTGCGATGTTATAGATACCGAAGCGGGGCGAGTCCTTATATAAGGTTACGTGTTGGTGATGTCTGTGTGTTTATATCAGCCTTGCATGATCACTGAACTGACCATTTTTCATCATGTCATGAACCATCACTTTACAGCTTGTTGCTACTTCGTGTGTTCCCCTATCATAAAAACACATTCAGGTAAAATCAAAGCAAATTATGTTACGACATTCAATGGCTACTAAGCCTCTCTCCAACACTCCGCTGCCCCAACTCCCATCCCTCCCAACACACAGCTACTCCCACTACCCCCCGATCCCTCACGTCCCACCCCTCCCACCACACAGCTACCCGTACTACCCCCCCAAACCCTCACCTACCCCTCACATCCCACCCCTCCTTGACCCCAACATTGTTACCAGATCAAATTATTTGCAGCTCCTGTTGCCTTGTACGCGGTGTCCCGCGCGGAAATTTCTCCAACTGTACATACAGTCTACACAGTGTTATAGTCCTTGCAATTGATCCCAGTAAAAAAAAAATCCAAACACAGGCAATTATGAACAGGATGGTAGAGATATTAAAATGATGGCTTTGAAAGGAAATAATATTGATCTTAGTAAAAAAAAAAAAAAAAAAAAAAAGGGGTATACCCCTATAAGATAAGAAGAAATATGGGATTATTTTTAAATCAGCGAAATAACATAGCAGCACCTAGAGTAAAAGTAAAATACTAATAATCAAGTAAGTGATAAAATGGAATAAGATCAATAAACGAGAAATGATGTACGAAAAATCGAGGAAAAAATATGAAAAGAAGTGAAAAAGAAAATTGTCAAGAAATATGAAAAGTAAGTTGCAAAATAATAAATAAAGCAATAAAAGAAAGAGAGAAATTCAGGGAACTTGTCTACAGAGAAAGGAAGAAAATCAAGTGAGTCAATAACTGAGAAAGGGAGAAACATTAAGAGAGAGAAAAATTAGAAATGATATAAAAAAAAATGCGATCCTGGCAAAGGGGAGTGAGTCGGAGGAGCATAAAAACTACAAGAAAACCCCACTCCCGACGCTCGTAATTATTCGCTAACATGAGCAGTTAACATCCGTGACCAGCTATGTTTAGCGCACTGGCTGTGACACCTCTCCCTGATACCGCTTCAAAACATTCAAAAATACAACTGAGGGAAAAGTGTTACGAAATCTATCCGCTGTGTTGTCTGATGATTTTTACGCAAGTATTTACGTCAGTGATACGTTAATGATTTCTTGCAACACACACACACACACACGCACACACACACACACACACACCGAACAAAACATTATACCCACCAGTCTATCACCCGCGTGGATGTAACATGTAAGGTGTCGCCGGATAAGTTCTCGTTCCTTCTCAACATTAAACCATCTGTCTGTAGGAACAGTAATAAAAAAAGTGTGTATATCCGCGTTATCCTAATCCTTGTAACACATGCCCACATACAGTATATTTGAGCTCCGTAGGGATGCGCCTGGGTCGCTAGTTGCTATATGAGCCAGTACAAATAAATGGACCTTCCCCCCTACCACGCCGCCCAGGATTTCGCAAATATTGCTGCTGGATTTGTGCGAACAATCGAACACTTCCAGTGACGGTAAATACTGGCTCGATATTGTAGGTATAAAGCTTTTTTTCTTCTTCTTGTATGGGTATGGTAGCGTTGAAGCTATTCCCTTTCCGTATCGACGTTTAAGCGGTTTTTTTTTCTGTGTTGATGTTGTAGGAGAGAAGGGACTGTTTTTATCATGATTGTTGTGTATTAGTGGCACTACCATTTGTACCTATTATATAGACTTCAGACTTCATTATTTTACGACTGTGCAGGATTTAGATGGTTCTTTTTGTTTTGTTTTGTTTTTTTGTTTTTTTTATTGTTTGCATCATTTATGATCATAACGTGTTTTATTCGAGGGAGATATAAGACGTTGTGGGGCGAAACGTGTTACGGATCCTGTGTGTGTGTGTGTGTGTGTGTGTGTGTGTGTGTGTGTGTGTGTGTGTGTGACTAATTTATCCAGTTTTTGGAGCATTCTGACGACACCTGAATGCATCATCATTTTTTTTTTTTTTGACAAGTCCGACATGCGTCACTGTTTCGCTTTACGTTATGGCCTTTCTTGGTGTGGAAGAAATCAAAGTTTTTTTGTTTTTTTTATCTGCTAATTTTATTCCGCACACTTTTCTTCTTCTTTGGTAGATATCAAGGTATTTTTTAAAGTCTCTCTCTTTTTTCTTTCCGGTATACTTATTCTCGTCCTTGGTGACATCATGGCCGGAGAGTGAAGTTGCCTGACTATATCAGTGCCACCACATGAAGGCGCCACCAGGACCGGTATTCAGGTGTCGTTCTAATAAGTTTCTCAGGGCTATTTTAATAATTAGACTGACATATCATCCCTGTATTCTCTCTGTGTCATCGTGTCTGATATAGTTAGGTGGATCACAAAGATGAAGTTGACTATATCGACAACAAAATATACCTGTGACTGTGACCTTCGTTTGACCTCCGGACAGAAACAACCACACCCACACACGCCTTCCCCCCAACTCACCCTGCGCACACACACTAAGAAATCTATTTTTACCTAGGCTTTAGATGAAACAAAGAATGACTGGATAATTTTACCTTGTTTATTAACGTTCTAAAGCAAAAGACGAAAGTATAATCTTGTAAGATATTGATGCAAAATTAGTTGATGTTCAAACTTCATATAAAAAATACACGAGAAAATTAAGCTATAATATGCTAAATAAATCGCCAAGGGAGATTTGCTACGAAGCCCCCTATGGTACCTAGAATAAAATCATTGTAATAAGCAAAGCAAATCGCTAAGGAAGAGTGCTACGAAGCTTCCTACACCACACCAATGTCTCTTGGGCGGTGTTAAGTACGTGGGTTTAGCACAACCTCCAAGAGATAAACTTAGGATCAGACACACCAACAAAGAGTGAGTGAGTGAGCAAGCAAGTGAATAGAGACTATATTATTTGAGAACATGTTAGCTGCGTGGAGTTAGTTTTACTGGAAGCAAGACAATTAGCTTCAGATAAACACATTGTCAGCCAAACCAAGAAGGAGCGACTGAGCGAATAATTGAACTAGCAAGTAGGCAACTCTAACGTATGGAAGTGAAGCTTGGACGTTGTTGGAAGGACACAAGTCAAGAGTGAGAGCAGTAGAAATGAGTTATTTAAGAGGAGCCTGTGAAGTCACATGGAGAGACAGGCTGACGAATGAGGATATAAAGGAACGTTGTGGTGTGGATTTGGATGTGATAGGAAGCGTTATGAGGAACACACTGAGGTGGTTTGGCCATGTGGAGAGGATGGAGGGTGAAAGACTGACGAAGAGAGTGTATGTGAGTGAGGTGGAGGGGGGAAGAGGAAGGGGGAGGCCGAGGATGAGATGGAGGGATGGGGTGGAGAGGTATATGAGAGAGGGGGGTGTGAGTTGGGAGCAGGGGAGTGAAATGGTGGGGGACAGGGCGACTTGGAGGCGATTTGTTTGTGGCCACCCCAAACGGGATTGAGGCGTCTGGCAATAGATAGATAGATAGAAGTAGGCAAGCGAATAGCAAGTGAATGAGCGAGTAGGTACGGATCACAGTTCCCGGGGCGGTGTTAGCTGCGTGGGTTTGGCTTGTATCGCCCACAGTTACCACAGTTGCAGGTAGGCTAGACAAGCGATTTAATGATGTCCTGGCAGCTTTACACGACCGCATTGTTGCAAAAGTCTTGGGTAACACTGCACCGATGGAAGCTTCGATCTCCCGGGCATAAACACTCTAGGCTAACTGTTTTTGAGTTTTGCCAACAATTTCGAGGGAAGATATTGGTGGTAAAAGTTGCAGAAATTATACATTGTGAGATATGAGGTTCTGCTGGCAAGGTGTATAGTGTGAGAATCATTGCTGTCTAAGTATATAGTGTCACGGTGTTTTTTATCTTATCACGGTAATTTTAAAATATATGCTTTAAATATTATTTAATTTGATAATAATATTCAATAATATTGAAGAGCAAAGACAATGATTGTCTTGCTACATCAAGCAACGATTACTTTACGCTGGCTTGTGCACGATTCTCTAAGAACGAGAATTTATAAACTTTCTCAACAGTACACAGCAGAGACTAATTACTCACAATTGCTGAATTACTGTACTGTTAGCCTCTGGAGAAAGTTACATCACCCCTGACAATAAATAACTAATACTAATAATAATAACATCAGGTTCTTGCTGATGCATTAACTCCTGGCACAACGGATTTTAAGTTAATACAACAAGACTGGTCTAAGTACCAGTTATGAAAGCAAACGTTTATGCAAGCTAGGAGCTATATGGAAAATAAGCTTAATTATGGAGAAATGAAACAAGATTTTTACTCTACATTAAGCTCAAGAAATAGAACTGTTAAATTTATTAATTACAAAAACAAATTTAACATTACATTTCAAATCAAATTAAATGAGACGCACTCGCTCACTCACACAGAAGCTAAATACTTACGCCTAGGAAAAACACCTTAACTAAGCTCTTAAAACTACAAAATACACAAAAGAAATACCAGTCGATGAATACTGTGTATCACCACTAAGGTGGGAGAGCTGGGATTAACTGTACTAATGGAGCTTGGGGTGCTAGCTGACCTCTCCACTTCTGAGCACAGACCCTTTCTCCGTCACAGCAAACACAAAACTGAATTCAAATAATGTATGGGCAGGAAGCACGAGCCACCGGAAGAAGGCGTGGCTAACGGTTTATGCAAGCAGAGGCGAACGATAAAGAAACAATTGTATCGCTCAGTAGCGCACTTAGTGACGTGCATTAAATCGGTCACTTTTTGAAAACGGTGACGAATTATTTGAAAAGTATACCCCGAAATGGAGAGAGAAACGGTTAACTGAGCGATACACAGTGAGTTTTCCACTAATAGTTCGTGGCTTCTCACAAAAAGGAAATGTCGCGAATTGATTCGTGACATTACGCCCCATGAAAATTAAATCTTTCTTCCTTCAGAAGAAAGATTTCAATATACATATATATAAATCCTAACTCAGTCACACAAGATTCACACTGTGGTGTGTGTGCTATCCTGCTACAGGAGAAAGTCGCAGTCGTCAGTGAGCGAAAAAACCTCGTATTTACGTTAATAGAAGCAAGCTTGAGGGAAAAACTCCGTGACGACGGTGAAAATCCTGTACTCAGGTCAAACTGAGCGAAAAGTCGCTACATTTACACTGACAACTAATTGTTGTGTAGTGTGATGTATGTAATACACGGTGTAGGTGTGACAGTTGTAGTGTAACTGTACCTACGTGTAAAATGACACAGTAAATACTGTAATAATATGGCGGCGACGAAGGCAGAGGAGAAGAGGCGGCAGCGTGCGGCAGACGATCAGCTGGCCCGCACAGCAAAACTGCTACACCCATTGCTGAACCTGCAAAACCAATTGAGGTGGAGCATCAAAAGTGTCAATGAGACAAAATTTTATTATGTTACAATTACTCTCTGCCTAGCAGTCAGTGCTACGACGTACATTCGAGGTCGCCATTAATTATAGCACACGATTATGTTTTGACAAGTTGAGAATCCCTGTGCAAACTCGGGTCTTCCATAGCCTCGAACCGCACACGGGTCCTCAACCTGTGCCTCAACCTACAGTACTTATATTAATATCGGAGAGCTGAGAAACCTTGTGCAAACTTGGGTCTTCCATAGCCTCAAGTCGCCTCTGCAGAGTTCTCACTTCCCCCTTAACCTACAATACTTATATTAGTATCAGGAAGCTGAGAATCCTTGTGCAAACTTGGGTCTTCCATAGCCTCAAGTCGCCTCTCAACTTTCCCCTTAACCTACGGTACATATATTAGTACCGGGAAGCTGAGAATCCTTATGCAAACTTGGGTCTTCCATAGCCTCAAGTCGCCACTGCGGAGTTCTCTCTCGAACTTCCCCCTTAACCTACAGTACTTCTATTAGTACCGGGAAGCTGAGAATCCTTATGCAAACTTGGGTCTTCCATAGCCTCAAGTCGCCACTGCGGAGTTCTCTCTCGAACTTCCCCCTTAACTTACGGTACATATATTAGTACCGGGAAGCTGAGAATCCTTATGCAAACTTGGGTCTTCCATAGCCTCAAGTCGCCTCTCAACTTCCCCCTTAACTTAAGGTACATAATATGCATGTACAGGCCCTGGACATACTGTGTCCTGTGGGGCCAATGGGCGAGACATCAGGTCTGCACCCACTTCACCACTACCCTGTCTCTCAACTGACTCAGAGATTACAGGTGTGGTTATGAGCGGCACAGGAAGGACATGTCCCTGATCAGTGGTGATACTTTGGCACACACTGCAGGAACGGACAAAACTGTCTATGTCTCGTCCCATCCCTGGCCAGAAAAAGTCAGCTCGGATACGGCCCTGGGTCTTCCTTTTGCCCAGGTGACCTCCTGAGGCTGGACAATGACCCCATTGTAACACTGCTGGGCGGTACTTGGCGGGAACGACAAACTGCAGTCGAACCTCGCCCTCAGGTGTTCGTGACTCACGGTAGAGCCGTCCTTGTTTGCGAAGGAACTTGGCTCGACCTCCCCGTGAATACTTAATCACTCGACCCTTTTGTTTGTTCCGCACGGCAGCAAGTGTCGGGTCAGAATGTTGTTCTTGTACAACAAGTTGACTACACATCAGATCTTGCGGCGATTCAATGATCACTGGGGTGACACAGTGTGGAGCCTCAGCCATGGCTCGTGTTACCGCAGCAGCCGAAGTCTGAGTAGCGTCATCATCGGAGCAACTATCCTTGGCTCCTTGAATATTGCCTACTATCAAGTCAAATAGAGGCTCTGGCATGACAACTGCAAGTGTCGTACCAGTATAAAATGGAGATGCCACCTGGATACATGCCTCAGGGAACAATCTCACTGATCCATCAATAAGGCTTACATGGATCTGTCGACCTGTATACTGCTCAGGCCGAACTAGACTCTGCTTAACAGAGCAACCTGAGGAACCATTGTCTCTCAGGACCTTCACAGGAATGCCTTCCACAAACCCTGGCTGAACAAGGAAGGTACTGTCACCTGTGGGAGGGCCTGTGGAGGAAGCAGCTAGCCACTCATGAGGCTGCTGAATTGATGTGGCAAACATTGTGCCTTGAGGGTTATATACTTGAGAAGATGGAACATTGGCCATCTGTGGAGGGGGGTTCACTGTCACTGTGGGACTAGTGAACTGTGGGGAAGTACCCACACTGGTAGGGACGTGACCACCGGGCTGCTGCTGAGGAATGAAGGCTGCATTCGCTTCCTGCCTCTTTTGAGCTGGTGGTAAAAAAGTTTGTCCCGAAGGTCGATTGCGTGGCTGATACTGCTGTTGGTTAGGGTACTTGTTGTACCTCTTCCACTCAGGTTTCTGAGTGTTTTGCCCCTGGTCCTTCCACTGCGGTTTTGGACCTTGGCCATTACTCTGAGAACGGCCTTGGTGCTGGGATTCAGTCTGAGACGGCTTCCCAGACTTGGCAGTATCTTTTCTGCTCCAGGTGTTTTGCTTACGAGCTTGATACCCGTATGCAGTAAAGAATGCGTCAGCCTTCTCTGCCATTTGGCTGGCATCTTTCACCTGGCAGATCTTAAGCTGTGCTATGAGCTCAGCAGGCCACGACCTCTCTAGCTGTGTACGCAGCATAAGGTCAATTATCCCCTCACGCGTGGAAGGAGTTTCATCTTTCTCCATCCACTCATTTAAGTAAGCTGTGAGACGATCAAGGAACTGAACAGCTGTCTCCTTGTCTTGGAGACGAGCTCGCATGAACTGAACTTTGGCGTCGTCTACTGTGAGACCATACGCCTTAATGAGTGCAGCTTTCATCATCTCATATGTGAGATTGTCTCCACGAATTCTGTGGAGAATATCGAGGGCAGGGCCCTCAAATAGGCTAAGAAACTGAAGCCGCTTAGCTGCCTCATCCAGTTGATATAAGTCTGCCATGTCCTCAAAACGAGCTATGTACGGCTCGATTCGCTCGCCTTCCTTGTATGAAGGAAGCTTGATGCGTGGGGTCGCTAGGACATGTGCAGGGAGAACGCTCGTGGAGCTTAGACCAACTGCACCAGACGTGTCTGAAGCCAAGGAATCTCGCTTGAGCTTCAGCACTTCAAGTTCATGTTCTCGTTCTTTGTCTCGTTGTTCACGCTCGTATTCGCGCTGTTCACGCTCGTGTTCGCGCTGTTCTCGCTCGTATTCGCGCTGAATCTTACGCTCTTCACGGGCATCATTCTCGCGCTGCTGCTCCTGATTATGCCGTGAGAGTATATACTCTTTAATTTCGGTTGGGTCCGAAAGACCCATTTCTTTGGCTTCCTGTAAAAATACAGTAGTAGCCATGGCGCTAATTTATTAAGCAAAACCGAAATTGAGTACTGACTGCTTAGCGACGAATACTAATAAACACAAGTAAATAGTACAGACACAAGCTAGTGGTGACCAGTCTTATCCAGTTAACTGGCTTAAAATAAATCAAAAATGTAAATGACTGGGAAGACTCAATAATAAACACAATGGGTACGCCGACTTCCCAGGAGCGAATAAAATCGTCTGGCGTTACCAAAAATAAACTAGAGTTAAGTACTCTATTGATTTATAAAGCAAAAACTCACTTGCTAAATTAACGGTAAACACCAGTAAGCTTGTGCCTATAAACTTTAATAATAAATACCTAAATATGAATGAGTGAGCACTATCTCGTGAATAGCTTTAGAGCTAGGAGTTAATATCCTGGAATGAGGTCGCCAATTGTCACGGGGTTTTTATAATAGCTCGGTATTTTTGATATTAAATGGTTTAAATATTATTTAATTTGATAATAATATTCAATAATATTGAAGAGCAAAGACAATGATTGTCTTGCTACATCAAGCAACGATTACTTTACGCTGGCTTGTGCACGATTCTCTAAGAACGAGAATTTATAAACTTTCTCAACAGTACACAGCAGAGACTAATTACTCACAATTGCTGAATTACTGTACTGTTAGCCTCTGGAGAAAGTTACATCACCCCTGACAATAAATAACTAATACTAATAATAATAACATCAGGTTCTTGCTGATGCATTAACTCCTGGCACAACGGATTTTAAGTTAATACAACAAGACTGGTCTAAGTACCAGTTATGAAAGCAAACGTTTATGCAAGCTAGGAGCTATATGGAAAATAAGCTTAATTATGGAGAAATGAAACAAGATTTTTACTCTACATTAAGCTCAAGAAATAGAACTGTTAAATTTATTAATTACAAAAACAAATTTAACATTACATTTCAAATCAAATTAAATGAGACGCACTCGCTCACTCACACAGAAGCTAAATACTTACGCCTAGGAAAAACACCTTAACTAAGCTCTTAAAACTACAAAATACACAAAAGAAATACCAGTCGATGAATACTGTGTATCACCACTAAGGTGGGAGAGCTGGGATTAACTGTACTAATGGAGCTTGGGGTGCTAGCTGACCTCTCCACTTCTGAGCACAGACCCTTTCTCCGTCACAGCAAACACAAAACTGAATTCAAATAATGTATGGGCAGGAAGCACGAGCCACCGGAAGAAGGCGTGGCTAACGGTTTATGCAAGCAGAGGCGAACGATAAAGAAACAATTGTATCGCTCAGTAGCGCACTTAGTGACGTGCATTAAATCGGTCACTTTTTGAAAACGGTGACGAATTATTTGAAAAGTATACCCCGAAATGGAGAGAGAAACGGTTAACTGAGCGATACACAGTGAGTTTTCCACTAATAGTTCGTGGCTTCTCACAAAAAGGAAATGTCGCGAATTGATTCGTGACATATAGATAGCAACAAAAGGCGTGTATAGAAAGTATCCCAATAAACATAAAAATTATTCCCGGTTACTTATAGAGAAAAGAACGCGACTGAGTTGGCGTCTCTTGGTACTGTGATTGAAACGGAAAATACATCAGTGGAGTTAAGATTTTAAGATATATAGCCTCAGATGTGAAGACCTTGGACAAAATTTTCCTGAATGAAACTGCTGTCTTTCTCTCGTATGCCTTGGTTTTTATACCTTTACATTTTCCTGACACAAGTACTGATATTTTTATACGGATGGAACAATCAGCAGGTTTGAAAGAGGAGATTTCTTAACACCTCTTCCTTAGCTACTCATTTTGCATATTACGCCTCATTATACTCTTCTGTGGCCCTAATGCAAGCTGTATATTAACATGACAAACGTAATATAACTATAGAATGTTAATGTTTAATAATGGAAAAAAAATCGCTAAGGAAATGGTGTTACGAAGCCTGCTATGGTGCCTCCAATAAGTCCCATGCCTTCAATTTTCCCCCTTTATACAGTGTTTTAGGATTTCCTCTCCAGTCAACCGTGACTGCAGACTCGACTGTAATTAACTCCTTGCAAATCTCTAGTTTTCCGATTAGTTGTTCTTGTAACAGTGAAAGCAGGTTTAGCTAAGTCGGATTTGGATGTTCTGCGTGCGAGTAAGGGGTGCGAACAGAATATACATTTACGTACACACACACACACACACACACACACACACAGACCAAGAAGAGGTGGCGTGGGGGAGGAGAGTCTGAAAAAAACAGAGGCCCTAGAACAGCTAAGAAGTGAGGGTAAAGAACTAGAAAAAAGGAAACACACACACATACACACACACAGTTTTATATTTTCAACCCTTTAACTTCTGCAATGATATCGTATGTATTAATTTCTAACGTCGGAGTGCCTAGAAAACAGCCTTCCGTTTTCCGTATGTACTCTCTCTCTCTCTCTCTCTCTCTCCTTCAGAGCCTAATCAATGACCAAGCTCCCCCCTGCTAGTTTTGCTACCCCCGCGGCAAAAACATTATCACTACTTTCGCCAAAAACATATCCACTGGTGATTGGATATTTACGGCGCAGTACAGTATTTGTGGCGAGGCAACTTTCAACAGCAAGGTTTAGTTTGGCGTTGGAGTGACGATTTGGCGTCGAAGTGGCGATTTGGCGTTGGAGCAGCGATTTGGCGCACATGTGGTAATATGTTGTTGGAGTGGTAATTTTGCGTTCGAGTGGCAGTTTGGTGCTGGAATGATGATTTGGCGTTGACGTGGCGATTTAGTGGTTTTGCTATGGTGTATATGTGACGATCTGGAGTTGGAGAGGTAATTCGGAGTTGGAGTGGCGATTTGGTGTAGGCTGTTGGACTTAAATAAGGGAAGGGGTAATACTACTAATATATATATATATATATATATATATATATATATATATATATATATATATATATATATATATACATATATATATATTTTCTGGCACACGAACATAAAGACGATCATTGCCACAAGTACACATAAACACACCACATTAATAATCTCTCTCTCTCTCTCTCTCTCTCTCTCTCTCTCTCTCTCTCTCTCACACACACACCAAAATGACACAGGAACACAGATAAATCAACGAACTGAAAGTAATACATATACTCTTACGTACTCAACAAAAATATAAACAAACTTAGGCACGCACACAAAGAAACACATATACAAGAAGCACAAACACACATTTTCTAAAAGCACACGCACATACACAAACACATACACACACAAACAAAAAAACACACACACACACACACACACACACACACACACACACACACACACACACACACACACACACACACACACATGCATCCACCCAGGAACATTAAAGAAGCAGAGACACTCAGAGCGGGAAATCACACACACACACACACACACACACACACACACACACACACACACACACACAAATAATTAAATGTAATTCAGTCACACGTAAAAAACACGAAAATTCCCGTGTGTATGAGAAGGCGCGTGGAAGAGCGAGTGAGTGAATAAATGTGTGTGTGTGTGTATGAGAGAGAGAGAGAGAGAGAGAGAGAGAGAGAGAGAGAATTCATGAATTTAGATTGACCCTACCTTTGTGTTTGTGTATCCCCTCATGCATGTGTGTGTGTGTGTGTGTGTGTGTGTGTGTGTGTGTATGCATGATACTGAGCACATCTTTTTGCGAAGGTGTATTATATTTGGTGCATGATAATCTGTTTTTCCTTTTGGTTAATGTGCGCAGAACTAATGCTCTTTTATGGGTGTCCTTTACTTCGTTAGCACGTGGATTAATATGATGGTTCGCAGTCACTGTTTTGATATGCAGTGGATTAAATACGCGCGTGATATTACACACACACACACACACACACACACATCTCCTCATTCATCATCCCCTTCCCAATTTCCTGCCTTCCTGTTTTTACACAATAACATACCATTAGAAATTACTGCCGTTCGTATTGCATTCTCTTCTGGTCTGATGAAAAGGTTGCATCGTCGTGTAAATCCCTTAAGATATATCTTTGAGGGGTTGGGTTTGAGAGAGAGAGAGAGAGAGAGAGAGAGAGAGAACATGAGTACAGTAGACGACCCGCCGTCTGAGTGTAAATCACCATGGAAACTGAGCAGGATGAGGGCTAGAATGTGTGTGTGTGGTGTGTATGTGCGTGTGTGTGTGTGGACGTGTACGGACAGACAAAGAGAAAGAAGCTGGACGCAGACAAAGGACACGCCATTGTAAAACTTGGAAACCAGAGTTGTTACAAGAGATTATATGAGGGGGACGAGATGGAGAGAGAGAAAGTCTAGTTGCCCCCAAAATGGCCAAGGCAAGAGGACATGAAAGTGCGTGGGAGGATGTGAGGGGCCCTAAATAGGATTCTTGACGTTTACTGTTCAGGAAAAGTGATATATAACTGTTGTAATGCAAACGTTAGTGATGTATGCGAAGAGAAAATAATGTACGATCGTGACAGACAAAAAGGATCATTGAAGTTTGAGGTTTACGAGAAATAACGTGATAAAACAAACGGGAATCTTGATGTCTGCGGTTCAGGAAAAGTAAAATCGTGCTAAAACAAACAGGATTTAACCATCAGGATTCTTGGCGGCTGCGGTTCAAGACAAGTATAATATTATCGTGGTAAAGCAAGCAGAATTCCTGAGGCTTGGTATTCGGAAGAAATAGAAGATATTCGTGGAAAAGTAAACAGAATTCTTGATGTTTGCTACCCAGGAAAAATTACATGCTCACGTGATGAAGCAAACAGAATTCTTGACATTTGAAGGCCAGGAGAAATGAGTTTTATACGTGGTAAAGTATAAACAATTGTACCAAAAAAATTATCATCCAGGAATGAATACCATCAGCATAAGAGTTAAAAAAAAAAGTTATATAAATTCGTACGTGTATAATCACTCTAATATACAGTATATTAAGAACATTTTCATTATTGCACAGAAACTTTCAAATACAATAAGAGACAAATGAATGCTGGCGTAATAAAAAGGCCTCATGACGCTGCGGTTCAGGAAAAAAGAAAAATGTTAAAGGCGCTTCCACACAATATAACATAAAACATAGGGACGGAAGGGGGATATGGAGTGCCAGTCTCACCGTATACGGTATATTACCCACCGTATGTATGAGAGAGAGAGAGAGAGAGAGAGAGAGAGAGAGAGAGAGAGAGAGAATGATATACATCCTACTGAAGGGGTTCATTCTGCTAGTGCCACTTAACGCAGAGGTGTAATGTGCAGAATAAATCGCTAGGAAAGAGATGATACGAAGTTTACAAGAGCCACTTTTAAAATACAAATCCCTGACGCCTCCCAGGACCTCTCAGAGACTCAGACCAAACCCAGATACGCCATACGAAAAGATAATACGGTGTAGTCAATAGAATAAATCACTATACAGGATTTGCTGCGGAATCATTGAAGCCATACGACCCCTCGGAGACTCACTCCTAACCCAGACAGGCCGCTTCATGCCTCATTCACCACCGTTGGCCCACTGGATATGCACCTCGCCTAGACGCTGTGTGTTGGAGGAGAGACGAATAGAGTTTTTGGTAGAATTAATCTATCCTTAACCTCACCCCATCCTTAGAAGTCAAAAGAGGCCTGGATGATGAATGATGATGATGATGTTGATGACGATGATGATAACTTATTCTCAAGGAACGAAAGGCTGTATATCATCTAAGAATAATGGTAAAAAAGCTGCATGATGGTTTTAAAAAAAATAATGTAAAGGAAAGCACATGAAAACGCATCAAAATTCAGTACAATGCTTGTAACTCCTGATGCAATGTTGTTACTGTCATTATTGCCCCAGGTTCATCTGATCGAACCCAGTGAACCACCATCCTCCTTCGGGGATAGGGAAGTAGCTGTGAGACGTTTGCATAGCCAGGTAGTTCAGTCGCCCAGTTATATCAGTGCTACCACATGAAGGCGTCCCTCTCCAGCACCGTGTCATCAGTGTCGTGGTTAAATATAGAGACAGCGGTTGTGCTTTGATGGAATGAAGGGTCTTGGCGGAGAGGGTGTTGTCTTGCCTTGTGATACACGATACTCGCTCTCTCCATGTACCCACACCGGGGTTAGAGGGAACATAGGTATTAATAAAGGATGGACCGAAGAAGAAAGGAAGGAAAGACGGGGGGATGAGGTAGGGAAAGAGGAGGGGTGAGGAAGAAAGATGGAAGAAAGGGAGTGTTCGGGGTGAGACAAAATGAAGGGTGTATGACCTTGGGGAGAGTAGGTTAGGAAGAACTGTGGAATAAAAAAAGACGGATGAGTGAGGTGATGGAAAGAATGGATAGACAGATGGAAGGATGAATGGAAAGATTTGTTGGATAGGAAGACTTGTGAAACTAAAGGGTAGATGGATGGATGAACTGCTGAATATATGGATGAACTGACAGATGGAAGGCTGGAGGGATGACTGGGAAGGGAGACAGATAAGTGGACAGATGAAGTCTTAGGATGGATGAAATCGATGGAAGAGTGGAAGAAGGACGAGCAGGAAAGGAAGATAGGTGCAGGTGTATGATGGCTGGCTTGATGAATGGATAGAGGAATGGATGGATAGATGGATGGACGAAGATGGGGGTAGGACGACTGGTGAGGCTAAAGGAAAGATTAATGGATGGATGGACGGATAAGTGGGTGAATAGAGAGGAAAAGGTGGATGAATAAATGGAGGGAGGAAAGGAGAGCAGGCTGGGAAGATTAGTGGAAGGATGGATGGCTAGATAGATGAATGAATGAATATAGGAAGACTGGTGAAGGGTAAGAGAGACAGTGAGAGAGGAAGGAGCGGCAAATTAATCCACATACACAAACTTCGACGGAGCTGGACTGATTGATGGTTAATTGAGTGACTCGTAGTTCGATTATGACGAGGAAGTTGTGTGTTCAATCGATTACCCAGCGTTCATTCCAGGATTAGCGTTGCATTACAGGTAGCTCGGGAATCTTCTTTGCACCTTTTCATTAGCGATTTATTCTGCCTATTGCTTGCTGTTGTCGCACTGCATGTATCCTAAAGCAGTCGATAATTTTATATGCGTTACATGGACCCAAACCCCTCCCAGAACTTCCAGTGGCATACGGGGTGCTTGACATTTATTTAGAAACTTTAGATTATTCTGATTCTGATAGAAAAAAAAAATGTATCAGCTTGGGTCCATTTCTCAGCCATTGCGGAGCTATAATTATGAGACCTTATGGGTTAATTAAGATCATTTTCACATATAAGGTCAACAGTACCAGTGACTTAGCGTCTTTACGGCTGAGAATGTGTGTGTGTGTGTGTGTGTGTGTGTGTGTGTGTGTGTGTGTGTGTGTGTGTGTGTTCCCGAGAACTGTTTTGAAAATCAACAAGTATTCTCTCATTCATAATTTTCCAGCTACTTCGATGGAATAAACCGATACAAAATATTATACTTCAGCCAGAGAAAATCCTGTTTCATAAATCAAAAGGGTTTCTTATCGCTGGGTGACTGAGGAGATAAAACATGTAATCCTGCGGGGCAAAGTCAGGCTGGAGCAAGCGAAGGCAGCATTAAAGCCAAACCTGGGGCGAAACAATGCCGAAACCCAATACTTTCCTGTCTACCTTCCCACCTCGTCCCCTCCAAAACTGCGAGATGAAATATGCAGACAACAGTACTGGCAGGGAACAATATTTGCTCTGATATCCCAGGACCCACGCCACTGCCCGTCCGCCCAGGCATATGAGAGAAGAATTTCAATGATGTGCGGGTGTTTGTGAAGGCGGGGGTGTGGCGGGCTGGTAGGTGGACGGTTCATACACTTACAATACACTGCTGGACGTATATGCCAAACTCCTGTCTTTTTGGACAGGATAATGACAGGGTATAATGACTGTCTTCCTAGTTTCGTCGTTAATGGAATCTATTGTATTGAAAATGGCGACACTGTGGACTGGGATGATGATGATGATGATGGTGCTGATGATGGTGGTGATGATGAGCAGCTTCTAAATCATTATTCCTCTGCATTCTTCACGTTGTTTTCAGTATTCGATCTCTCTGGCTTATAGGACTTTCTGTCACCCAAATAAAATCATCTGCCATTAGTGGTAAAAGAATAATGAACTTGTCCCGACCATGAAAGGGTTAATGGTGACAATGCACTTAGGTACTATGATTCACCCTCAGTAAAGTATAATCGTCCAGCGTAAATAGGAATACAGCACTAGAACTGACTCGACGATGAGAGGGTTAACACTCTCTTACTAACATTAAGCTTGTGGGAAGATAGGCAAACTGATAGGCAGACAGATAGATAGACAGATAAATAGACATTCAGATGTTATACTGAAAGATAATTACATGGAGTGCGATCCTGCAATTCGGGTTCGTAGTGGGCCTTGCATTCCAACAGTCAATGATGTGTGTGTGTGTGTGTGTGTGTGTGTGTGTGTGTGTGTGTGTGTGTGTGTGTGTGTGTGTGTGTGTGTGTGTGTGAATGCTGTGGGGTAGTAAATGAGCCCAACTATTGAGTGTGTAGCCAGAGGTAGGGTAACCTTGCCTGGTTGGGTAAAACTGCACATAGCTACACACATACCCTCTATCATACTAATTACACACACACACACACACACACACACACACACACACACACACACACACACACACACACACACACACACCGTCCATCATGGTAATTACAATACCAACTCACAGTGAGCCTGCCTAACTAACCAGTATGTAGGAATTCCACACAAATATTCTAGTGCTGAATCTTGCATGAATAACTTTGTGTGTGTGTGTGTGTGTGTGTGTGTGTGTGTGTGTGTTAGTATAAGTCAGTGCTTTCGAAGACATTTATATCGTTATTAAATTCTTTCATCCGATGACGAATTTTCATTTTGCTCCGGCTGTCTCCAAATTGTAGTATTCAGCGTTGAGGAAATGTCCAAACTGCAGGAGATGTTTGATGTGTCTTCCATTTACCTCTTCACTACAGGACTGCTGGGACTCAATGAGAGGCCTGTCAGGTTCATGCCCAGAGTCTGACACATAAAAAAAGTCAATATACAAACATAAATAAATGAACTCATATGTATTAATGCATGCTTATGAAAAGGAAAGAAAAATGTTGTGCCGGAAATGCGGAGCGGTATGTAATATTCCTTACTCTGGTAAATTTCCCTTGGTAATTTTGGTCGAAAGTGGTGTACTTCCCGTCTGGCCGCAGTTCTCTAGCTGTTTTCCCTTCCTCCACCCACCCTACTTCTCCCCCTCCCTCTCTCTTCTTCCCACACTCCCTCCTCCCCGTTCTCTCTCTCACTCTAACTTTGTCTCCTTCCCATGTTCTCCTCACGACTCTCCTCTTAACACTCTCTTCTCTCCCCTTTCTCTCTCCATCCCTTATCTCCTCCACCCACCTCTTCCCTGCCTCACTCGCTTTCTTCTCTCTCTGTTTTCTCTTCTCCCCACTCTCTCTCTCTCTTCCCCCTCACCCACTTTCTCCTTCCTTCCCCTCTCTCTCCTATCCACTCTCTTTCCTTATCTTTACCACCACTCCCTAACTCGACCCGCTGTCTTCGCCCACGCCAACTCTCGTCTCCTCCTACGCCCAACCCTCTCTCCTCCCCCTTCCCAATCCTTCCCTTCTACTCCGCAGACAATGGACTCGCCCAGCACCACTCGGGTGGGAAAAAGTCGAGTAAATTAGCATGTTTTCTCAGAGACATTACCCGCGGCAACGAGCTCCCCCTAGAAATTTACAATAAGGCGAATTCATTCTGCCTGAGAGCCGACAGTGCGATTTTTGTCCGAGTTTATAGGGGCTTAATGACCACTGCGGAAGGTCATTAGAAGGAGTCAGAGCGCAATCGCCTTTACACCAACAGTGGTTAGTAGATTTGAGAAAGTATGTAGGTGTGTGGGGAGGGGGAGAGTGAGAGGTTGCAGGGGAGAAGGGAGGAGTAAATGGAAGGAGATTTTGATTGCGTTTCTTTAGGGCAATGATCTAACTAACTAGTTCCGAGTACAGTGTGAGACAGATGAATAAATGCTCACAGTGTGCTGACGTAATGCTTAACTGTACCATAACAGCTGATCGTACGTCTGTCTGTGTGTCTGCATATCTATCTGTCTATCTTTCTATCTATCACTCTATCTATTCACCTACCTATCCTTCTATTTGTCTGCCTATAGCCTTGTACAGTGCCTTACAGAATCTGGAATGTTTGAACTTAAAATAGTTACACATTAAAAACGAATGGTGTTGTGAGCCAACTTTGCACCACAGTGCGTGTGGGTCACATAATCCTCTCTGTTAAGCGGCTCATCCATGCACACAGTTTGCTGGCTAAAATTATATAATGAGACCTCATTATCCCGATACTGCAACCGCTGCTAATATACTTTCATATAATGCGTTGTGTTGTGAGTCATTTATGTGTAGATTATGAAGAACATTGTAATTATATACTCTGCTATTCATGGAAGTTCATGTCAGTTACTCTTCATAACAAGCATTGTTATGTTCTGAGCTGGTACAACTAAATAATTTTCTGCTTCTGTTCGTCAGTGAAAGGTTTATTGACATGTAACTACAGATTAGCTCTAAGGAAAAGTAAGGAACTCAGATTAACGTCAGTTGCAAATAACTCTTCATATCAGTACTTATTTATGTCCTTCGTAGTCTCAGTCTCTCTATATATATCTTTATCTCTATCGTTGCTTCTATATATACATTCATACTCTATAGGTTTCCATTTTTCTGTTTTTCCGTGGTACAAGGAAGTTTTGTAGAACAGACATTTATACGTCAATACAGTAAAACAGCCTACATCTTTTCTATCCTTAATGACCTAGAGCAGCTTGTACAGCACCCTACCCGTATCCCTGACCGCCTTGGTGAGAGCTCCAACATACTTGACCTCTTCCTCAACTAATCCTTCTGCTTACTCTGTTAATCTTTTCTCTCCGTTGGGCTCCTCCGATCACAACCTTATTACCTTAACCTGTCCTATCACTCCGGTACGGCCTGCGGACCCTCCAGTGAAACGTCGTCTGTGGCATTTTGGAGCCGCGGACTGGGAGGCCCTCAGGCAGTACTTCTTTGATTTTCCCTGGAATGATTATTGCTTCCGTGGCCGGGAGCCATCTGAGTGTGCCTTGCGCATTACGGAGGTTATTCTCTCGGGCATGGAAGCATACATTCCTTTCTCATATCCTTTGACTAATGCAAGAAAGCCTTGGTTTAATCACGCTTGTTCTAATGCTGTCCGCAACAAGGAGAGGGCCTACAAAAGGTACCGGAGCCAACCCACCCCTGAATCACATCATCTTTACGTTTCTGCCCGGAATCGTGCTAAGTCTGTTCTTCGCTCTACTAAAAATAATTTCATCCATACTAAATGCTCTCAACTCTCCGACTCGAATTCTTCCCGCTCCTTCTGGCATCTTGCCAAAAATCTTTCTAACAACTTTACCTCATCATCCTTCCCTCCTCTTTTCTACTCTGATGGTTCTGTAGCTATTTCTTCTACTGATAAAGCAGATCTCTTCACACAGACTTTCTCCTCCAATTCTACCTTAGACGATTCCGGTGCTGTTCCTCCATCACTTCCCCCCTCTGACTTCCTCATGGCTGACATTAAAATTTCTTCAGTTGATGTATTTTCTGCCATCACTGGCCTCAGTACTAACAAGGCATATGGGCCGGATGGGGTCCCTCCTGTTGTTCTCAAGAACTGTGCTTCTGTGCTTACACCCTGCCTAGGCAAACTCTTTTGCCTTTGTCTGTCAACTTGTACCTTTCCTTCTTGCTGGAAGTTTGCTCTCATTCAGCCAGTCCCAAAGAAGGGTGACCACTCCCAACCCTCCAACTATCGTCCAATTGCTGTAACGTCCTGTATTTCAAAAGTTTTCGAGTCAATTCTTAATAGAAAAATTTTAAGGCATCTTTCCTATCACAACCTTCTTTCCGATCGTCAGTATGGGTTCCGTCAGGGACGCTCCACTGGCGATCTTCTCACCTACCTTTCAGACTCCTGGTCATCCTCCTTTCGGGACTTTGGCGAAAGCTTTGCCATTGCACTTGACATCTCTAAGGCTTTCGATCGAGTCTGGCATAAATCTTTAATTTCCAAACTGCCCTCCTACGGTTTCTATCCTTCTATCTGTGCCTTTATCGCAAGCTTCCTTTCTGGTCGTTCTATAGCCGCTGTTGTAGACGGCCATCGTTCTTCTCCTAGATCTATCAACAGTGGTGTCCCTCAGGGCTCTGTCCTATCACCAACTCTCTTCCTTTTATTCATCAATGATCTTCTAAGCTGTACATCTAACCCTATCCACTCATACGCTGACGACTCCGCCCTTCACCTTTCCATTCGGTTCCTGCAACGCCCATCTCAACAGTTACTTCAACAAGCAAGGGATGAGGCTATGGCACACCTAATGTCTGATTTGGCTCGTATCTCTGACTGGGGTAAAAATAATATGGTTGTCTTTAATGCATCTAAGACTCAGTTCTTACACCTATCAACCCGACAAAATCTTCCACAGGTATACCCACTAATGTTTAATAATATTCAGCTTAATCCTGCACCATCCTTGAACATGCTTGGGGTTTCATTTACTCGGGACTTATCTTGGAAAGATCATATTACATCTCTTGTAAAATCTGCTTCCAAGAGATTGGGTGTGCTAAGCCGACTCCGCTCTTTCTTTACCCCTGCACAATTGTTGACTCTATACAGGGGTTTTATCCGCCCCTGTGTGGAGTACAACTCTCATGTGTGGGGAGGCTCCCCACATACAGCTCTTCTCAATAGGGTGGAGTCAAAGGCTTTTCGTCTCATTAACTCTCCTCCTCTTACTGACTCCCTTCAACCTCTGTCTCTTCGCCATACTGTTGCATCTTTATCTCTTTTCTATCGCTACTTTAATGATCACTGCTCCTCTGAACTGTCTGCTTGCATTCCTCCACCTCTACGACGGGCGCGTAGCACCCGTCTGGCAGCAAACTCTCATCCTTTTTCTGTCCAACTCTCTAATGCAAGAGTTAACCGTTACTCTCAGTCTTTCATTTATGCAACAGGTCAGCTCTGGAACTGTCTCCCTCTGTCTGTATTTCCTGCTGCCTATGATCTCCAATCTTTCAAACGCAGTGTGTCCAGGCATCTCAAAATGATTGGATCTTGAATTTGGCTCTATATTGTATTTTGTTTTTCTCTTGGAGGGAACTGTTACTGCGGGCTCATGGCCTTTGGTTCCTTCTTCCTCGCATAAAAAAAAAAAAAAAAAACTTAACAGAGGCACATACAGTGTAAGCTGTAATTCAGAGAGGGATGCTGAACAATTTTCCTATTTCCAACGCATCAGTTCGGATAACAGGCTTATAGCGGGCATGCGCATAGAGTGGGAAGTGTTCACTGCTCCGGTAATGAATACTCGGAAATGGTGTGTGTCTGTGTGTGTGTGTGTGTGTGTGTGTGTGTGTGTGTGTGTGTGTGTGTGTGTGTGTGTGTGTGTCCCGGAGAGAAATATGTTTCTTAAAAAGAATGACCTAGTTCTTTGCACGGCGTGGCAGTTTTAGCAAATCTTGTCCATTAAGCCATACATTTACCCATAAATTGTCTGGATTTTGTTTCGCTTGAAGGAAATAAATGTTGGTGTGTTTAAAATATATGTACACAGTATTTAGAAGTGTAGAACACATTTCAGCACTGCAACACAGAGCAAAATGTTGTTCTTCCAGTTTTCTGCACCAAATAAATTGCACAATTACTTTCGCGCTGTAAATTGGATTGTTTGACGAGTGAGGTGGAGTCCTGAATTTTGAAAGCATGATTGATGAATGAATAGAATTGTGGCCCATTTTTCACCCCATAAATCCGGTGATGGCATTATTATTATTATTTTTTTTTTCGTTATTTGTAGCTCTAGACGATTTTGCTCATCTTGAGAGAGAGAGAGAGAGAGAGAGAGAGAGAGACATCGTGCTGGAAGTGTTAATGAAGGCCGTTATCTAACCCGTCCAGTAAAAAAAAATCACTTAATCTGAATAAAAGCTTCAAGAGGTACCAATAATATCCTAGATATATACGTCACCGGATTAAAAGGGTAAATGGGCACCCAGTTTACAATTCTCCTGTATATATTCTTTCCTGTCTCTGTTTCTGGATCACTCCCACCCCGCGTCAAAGAAGTGGGTTAGCTTCGTTTTGTATATGTATATTTTGGGGTCGATGGGAATTTTATTTGCAGATGCATTGGGGAAGGAGGTTAATGGTAGACTCGTTTTGTATATATATTTTCTGGCCTATGGGAATTAAATTTTTCAAATGGATCAGGCAAGAAGTGGCCATTACGTTGACAGCAAAGTTTGTAGAATATGAATGTACAGTACAGACGACAAAAATCCTTAGTTTTTTACCCTAAGAAAATTCGTCACTGCTTTGCTTTTGCAGTATGACATCCCAAGAAAAGAGGTCCAGAGAAGACAAGAAAGCCAATCACGCGTTATTAAGTCAGCACAAATCTCTGATATTTCTAAAGTACGAACATACATCTCTTCCCAGGTAAAGACCACAGTGTACGGAAACTTTCTTATCACAGCATCGTGAGATACAAGAATATATATAGACAAATTAAAGCTAAGCGAATAATATTAAGCAAATCTGTGATGCTTAAATACATAAAGAAAATCATGAAGACGCAAAACACATACCCTACAATAACAATAACATGGGCAGGCGTTCTCAGGAGGAAAAGGGTGGAGGCAACCTGTATAAGTAAGATTCAGTCCGGTATATGTCTCCTTAGTGAAGATCATTTAAATTACGTAAAAAAATAACTGACATCAGTGTAGACCAATGTCACCACAAGATCAATCGCATTTACACAGATAAATTCAGTCCTGTGTATGTCTGCTGAGTGAAGGCCATTTAAGTGCGTAAAAAACAGTTGACATCTGTGTGGACCAATATAAATGATGTCACCACGAGATTAGCCGAATTTAAATCATCTCATCATAATGAAACTTGGCAGCACTTACGTCCTTATGGTGTAAGAGGTATTATTCTAACTCTGCTGGAACTGTTAAGTCTGAATTACGCAATGGCGATAAAAATATCACTTTTCTTTTATTGTTTTTCCAGTGTTCGCCGTGCTTTTATAGTTATGATTGTGTGCGTTTTTATATCTTTGTTTTTAGCAGGAATGGACTGTGTAAAAGCACTACATTCGGTTTAGGAAAAATTGAAACTATGATAAGTTAACTTGAATGAGGTCAGTGGAAGCGATGCACAGACACAAATGCATAGGCCTAGGTAATCACACACACACACAAACACACACACACATCCACCTTTACGCAAAAGACACAGAATAATTTGAATAACTCATTATCCATTATACATGGAAAAAATCATTACAAAGCGCCTCTGCTGTTCCCACTGATGCCGTTATGTTATTTATTATTGAAATTTAGGGGGCAATAAGCGTCAGGGATTATTTCAGTTTCATGCCTTTTGCCACTATTTTTTTTTTTTTTACTTTGTTTTTCACTGCCATGGACACACGATTGGGTATTACTGAAGCAAAATCGAGAGTATTCTGTTAAGGTGAGGAAAAATCAAGCCTCTCCAAAGATAATCGTAGATAACAATGGAAGGGAGGGAAAAAAAATAAAGGCAGGGAGATTGAAAAAAGTAAAGGTTCAAGTTCTTAATCCTTAGAGTTTTCGAGCAATGCATAGCCCATGATCAGAGAGTCATCTTGAAGGGATGCATCATTAGTCAGGTAGGGGAGATAATTACCGTGTCTCTCCAGGTGGTGCTGTTATCTCCCATCACTTTATAAACTACTTGATGGCGTGTCACTCAAAGAAAATCATAAACAGAATGCCCTCGTTCGAAACACTGGATATTTTAAAAGATTCAAGGTCGTAACTGTACACATAAACAGACACACAGATACAGAGAGACAGACAGACAGGTAGGTAAGTAGGTAGGTAGGTGGGTAAGGTAGGTAGGTGTACAGATTTTTCCTAACTAATGGTCACCGATAGAATAAAATGAACCACTTTAACCCGCCCTGTCCCGGAGACGTGAATTCACGTCCTCACATGATGTGCACTCATATCCCGGAGACGTAAATTAACGCAGCAACATTGCAAGGTCCCTAATTTGCATAATTTTCAATTTAATTTGCACAATTTTCAATTTTCGCCAGTGATTTTAGGCACGTATACACGGGACACCTTCCTCTACAAGATGCCAGGCAGGGACAATGCCTTACCCAGCATGACCTTCTCCCCCCCCTGCATGCCCTTTTCTCAGCAATTCACCTGTTATCAGTGACCTGGCCAGTAAAACCATGTCATGCCACGGTACGAAATTCAGGGCCAGAGTGATTCCCCAATCGATGACAATGTGGAGGACAAACATTAGAGGAAGAAACAGTCAGAAATGATGATCAGGTAATGTGGCAAAAAAAGGTCAGGAATGGTGAGTGAAACAATGCTTATAATGCCTATATTACCATTTGAAAACCAATATACTCTCGTACTACATATAAATTCTTACCAAATAAATAAATAAATACCGTTTATGAGTGGTGTGGAATAGTTTTCCTCCCATAGAGCTCGTTTTCTTTGCAGCCAGCCTGATAGAAAACTCTGTAAGGTAAGAACGTACTCCTACCTGGATCGAGTATTTTAAACCTCAGGTGAGCGATTTCTCTATGAATTTTCGATGTTTCTCACCAAAAGCGGATGTTTGAGCCAAAAAAAAAAAAGGTCCAAAAATGTCGGGACTGGGACGTACCACTGCCCAGAAAACATCGGGATGGGGGCGGTTAAAGAAGGAATGGCCCCGGGTTTGTACAGGGTGCCTAATGAAAATCCTGCATACAGTTATTTGGGAGAATAATTTTGCGTCGGAAATGCTACGTCAGCTCAGGTCCCATTGAGAAGCATTGTGGATTTACAGCAAAGTGCAAACCCAGTGGACGGAAATGCTCTGTCATAATTCAAGAACATATGATTTTCTGTATACCCATTGTCTCGTTAAAACTGCGGCAGACATAGAGATAATCATAAAAAGTATCAATGAAGCAATGGTAATTATATAACAGTGAATAACTGTAACAGTAGCACCCATGTAAATAACAGAAGTGACCAGTAATAATAATAAATGAAAACTAAATATACAAAACTATGCCATTAATGAGCAAGAAATTACCCCTCCCAACAAAACATCCCTTATTAACTAAAATAATACCCGGTAATAATATCCATCACAAGTACCGTATTTATTAATTTTGTCATCCATTTCGGAGTGAGGGATTTATTAACTGGGCATTTTCATCCACGAATTATATCCCGTGGTGTTAGTGATGTATTTAAACCAATAACCCAATCATATTATGCAGTTATTGAATTACTGTTCCTCCACGCAAAGTAATAGAAATATAAGCCTTTTTATTTTTTGTATTCACTTGCTTTTTTTCTCTTACCCCCTTTTTTCCTCACACCTCTCTGCCTACCGCCCAGTGAACACACACACACACACACACACACACACACACACACTTTTATATGCACTCACTCAGTTTATACGTATATTGTAATGTGATATGGCATACTAAATAAGTTAACGTACTCTCGTGTCACTGAACAATATCAAAATCAATACTGCTGTGGAAATTTATGTAGGCTGGTAATACTATAGGTGTCACGGGGTTTTTGTGATTATGCAATATTAAAGAATAATATTCAGTAATACTTGAGAACAGGGACAAAGAACTGACTTGTGAAAATCAAGCAATGATTGATACTTTATACCGGCTTACTTCGCCGATTCTCTAAGGACGAGAATTTTTAAACTTTCTCAACAGTACACAGCAGAGACTAATTACTCACACGAGCTGTTTATTGGTACTGTTAGCCTCTGGAGAAAGGGACTCCACCCCTGACAATCAATATCGAATGTTATTAATGATAAATAGGTTCTTGCCGGTGCATTAACTCCAAGTTGCACAACGGAATTAAGTTAATAAAGAGGACTGGCCTAAGTACCAGTTATGAATAATGCATAGCATTTATGCAAAGTAGGAGCTATAAGTGAAATAAGCTTAATGTGGAGAAATAAAACACGAGTTTACATTACATTAAGCTCAAGAAAAAGAACTGTTAATTTACTGATTACAATGAGTTAAATTTACGTTACATGTTTCAAAATGAATTCAAAATAAGGACACACTCACTCGGTCACTCAAAAGCTAAACTCTTAAGCCTTGGAAAATACGAAAAGAAATACTGGTCAGAGAGTGGGCTAAGCAGAATGGGCTGGGCGTCGTTGCTGAGGAGGGACGCTGCACACGCTAAACCTCTCGCCGGTTCACACTAGGTGGGAATTCAGGAACTCGCTGGACAATGGCAGTGCTGCTCCACACTGGGCCCAATCGAACCTGCTTCTAATCCTGACTAAATTCAAATTGTGAGAGAGGGGCGAGTGTCGGCCAGCCGCTAACTGGTAACGGCTAAAGGAAGAAAGTGAGCGAAACACGCCCATAATAAATAACTCAGCGGAATCACTAATGTCACACGCAAGGACGATCACTTATGAAACAGTGAAAAATGTTCTGAAAACAATCCCAATCGTGTGAATACGTGGCGGTTGACTGAGTGATACTTATGGGAATTCACTAGAATTCGCGGTTTCCCACAAAGTTCAATGTCACGAGTTTATTAGATAGAGAATCGTGCCAACTCGTGACATTACGATTTTCTGTTTGAGCTTTTGGTGATGGATGGATGGTTGTGGAGAGGAAGGACGTGTGCTGATCTCTCCTCCAGATTTTAGGGCTGCCCCACCGGCAATAGTTTTGCACTTTCCCTTAATAAAGTTAGGTTAGCTAGCGTTCACATTCCTCCCTACCCTTATTAGAGATACAGTAGGTGTCTGTATCTGTTTACTGAGATTGTCTTTGCTTTCTAACCTCTGCAGTGTACCCCCCCCCCCGATCGCTCTGGGGTGTGTTACACATGGGCGCGTCCTCCCGAGAGAGGTTTGAGAGAGTAATCTCAGACTAGGTGTGTTTTCCCCGGGCAATTTCTCCCTTGGTTGTTTCTCTCTTTCTTCCCACTTCCCCCTCACGGGGGAAGTGGTAACTATGGCGGACACCACTACTGCCTCCCCCCCCTTCAGGTGGGGAGGTAGTCCTGACCGACCCCCGACTGTCTCACGGACGGACTGCCCCCAGACTGAACGGCCCCAGACACGTACCTGTCTTGACATCGATGTAAAAAACGCCGAGTTTGTACAGATTCATGCGGTTGGTTCCACTCCCCTGTCCAGCCTCAATCCCTTTATCATCAAGAAGGTGATTGATGGGTGTGCAGGTGAGGAGGAACAAGTGAAAAAACTTGCGAGTGGAGATCTTCTCGTAAAAACTAGGACCTCAAGTCAGGTAAAGGATTTGCTAAAACTGAGCAAGTTCCATTGTTATGATGTTCAGACCACGATCCCTCACTCCATGAATTCCTCCAAAGGTGTGATCACCTGCTGGGATCTTGTGGTCATGGAGAAGGAAGAGATCATACAGGAACTTGCTCATCACGATATTATAGAGGCACGTTTCATAACTAGATTCTCGGAAGGCAGGAAGACGAAGACAGCCACTGTTGTCCTAACGTTCGGCAAAGTTGCTTTACCTTCCAACATCAGAATTGGATATGAAACTCTTAACATAAGACCATACATCCTGAACCCCCTGCATTGCTTAAAATGCCAGATTTGGGGGCATCATGAAAAGGCTTGTTGGGCTTACCAGCCAGTGTGTGGCAGGTGCGTGACTGTGGGACATTCTGCTGAACACTGTACATCTGAGATGGAGTGCTGCTTTCACTGCAAGGATGCTCACTCCACTTCCTCGAGGGCTTGTCCCAAGTGGAAGGAGGAGAAGGAGGTCTGCACAGTGAAGTCAACCAAGGGCATTTCCTTTTACGATGCAAGGAAGAAGGTGAACGAGTTGCATGCAACTCCCAACCCTAATGTCTCCTATGCATTGGCGGTTGTGTCCCGTCCCGTGATGTGCACCGTTGAGACACAGACTGACCTAACATTCGCTCCTCATGCCCCACGCCCTGCCTCTCAGTCTAAGCCTCCTGTATGATCCAACTCTCTGACGGACATCCCTGTTGCTACTTCCTACTCCCAGGCTGCTGCTGCTCCTTCACAGTCAGTGCAGCCAAAATCGAAGCCCTACAAGTCTGACAAGATTAATTTGACCACCCTCACTAAACAGTCACGTCCTCATGTTCTTCCCGCTCCTGGTCCAGCAAGGGAGAAAAAGAATAGCTCTTCCTCGGTGGAGTCTGGGAGCCTTGTAATTGATGAGAATATGGAGGTTTCCATGAGTAAGCACCGGGATAGGTCCCCCGGTAGTCACTCGCCTGCTGGCGGGCAACAAAAAAAGACCAAGCACACTGGCCCCCAACGAAAATCTTAAACCACCGGATTCACTCTATTACAGTGGAATTGTAGAGGTGTCGGGAATAAGTTACCAAATATAGCAATCTTGCTTTCACTACACAGGCCAGATGTTGTTGTTTACAGGAGACGCGCCTGGAGGATCACCCTGATCCTCCACAGTTCAAACACTACCACTCGTATAGAAGATATGAAGGTCACGGAGTTGCCATTTACAGACACAAATCACACCCACAAACAGAAGTGATTCTAAATTCTACTCTGGAAGCTGTAGCGTGCAGAGTAAAATTTAATAACAGGTATCTGTCTATTTGTTCTCTCTACTGTCCTCCACATGGCCCCATTGATAGTGATGGTTTATATTCACTTTTTGAACATCTCCCTGGAAATACTTTATGCGGCTTACTTCGCCGATTCTCTAAGAACGAGAATTTTTAAACTTTCTCAACATTACACAGCAGAGACTAATTACTCACACAAGCTGTTTATTGGTACTGTTAGCCTCTGGAGAAAGTGACTCCACCCCTGACAATCAATATCTAATGTTATTAATGATAAACAGGTTCTTGCCGGTGCATTAACTCCTGGTTGCACAACGGATTTAAGTTAATTAAAAGGACTGACTTAAGTACCAGTTATGAATAATGCAAAGCGTTTATGCAAAGTAGGAGCTATAAGTGAAGTAAGCTTAATGTGGAGAAATAAAACACGAGTTTACATTACATTAAGCTCAAGAAAAAGAACTGTTAATTTATTGATTACAATGAGTTAAATTTATGTTACATGTTTCAAAATGAATTCAAAATAAGGACACACTCACTCGGTCACTCAAAAGCTAAACTCTTAAGCCTAGGAAAATACGAAAAGAAATACTGGTCAGAGAGTGGGCTAAGCGGAATGGACTGGGTGTCGTTGCTGAGGAGGGACGCTGCACACGCTAAACCTCTCACCGGTTCACAGTAGGTGGGAATTCAGGAACTCGCTGGACAACGGCGGCACTGCTCCACACTGGGCCCAATCGAACCTGCTTCCACGACGCTCTAATCCTGACTAAATTCAAATTGTGAGAGAGGGGTGAGTGTCGGCCAGGCGCTAACTAGTAACGGCTAATGGAAGGAAGTGAGTGAAACACACCCATAATAAATCACTCAGCGGAAGTGCTAATGTCGCGCGCAAGGACGATAACTTATGAAACAGTGAAAAATGTTCTGAAAACACTCCCGATCGTGTGAATACGTGGCGGTTGACTGAGTGATACTTATGGGAATTCACTAGAATTCGCGGTTTCCCACAAAGTTCAATGTCACGAGTTTATTTAGATAGAGAATCGCGCCAACTCGTGACAATAGGGTAGAGAATTACTTTTAAAATGGTTTCCCGTTTTCGCTCCCTTCCATTAGGCGTTTTTCAGTATATCCTTATGTTAGCTTGCATATATTTCACTCACACAGTAACCCACATGTCATCAATAAAGTAATCTATGGTAATTAATAACAAAATAAGATAGAATACGGAAGAACAGTACGAGTATACAGAGTTAAGTATAGTATAGAACCTAGTAAAGAAAATCGTATCAGTTCAATTAAATAAAGAAAATATATACTAAAAATCAAATAGGTTCAGATGATAGATTTTGCGCACTTCACCCAAGTATTTCGGATTCTCCACCCGGGTTCCGGCCGTCCACAAGCCTCCAGGAGAAATATCATCCTCCAAACAATTATGCTTTTCCGATAGGTATTAAGGTACAGCAACAGGCCTTCCCCTTGCTGTTACACGGAAATTGAACCTATATTTCAGAACTGCGGCGCCCACACTTGCCTGGGGCACAGAATAACCCTTCCATTATTAGTCTGGTGTTGGAGGGAGAGGCCTTCACTTGGTGGCACCGATTTGCTGCTACCGTCACACACACACACACACACACACACACACACACACACACACATTCCCATCCATTCACTCCCCCTCCCCTCCTTCCAGCACACTCACGACGAAGAAAAATGTCCCTAAGCCTGGCAAGCAAGTTAGGTCGAGGCAAAGGCTACTTTTTTTTTTTTTTTATCTTGGACTGTGTTGACTTAGTGGGGGTAGGGGGGAGGGTTGGGGAGGTTTGTGTGTGTGTGTGTGTGTGTGTGTGTGTGTGTGTGTGTGTGTGTGTGTGTGTGTGAGAGAGAGAGAGAGAGATAGATAGATAGAGAGAGAGAGAGAGAGAGAGAGAGGGGGTGGAGAAGTAAGAGGACAAGAGAAAACCATAAAGGATGACCAACGGGAGGGGAAGCGCAGCAAAAAAAGGTGACAAAGAGATGAGAAGGAGACGAGGGAGACAGAGACTGAGAGCGGAGGGGAGGAGAGTAATGATTATGAGGGAGAAGAGGAGGAGGAAGAGGTGGAGGAGAGGGAAAAGAGAGAAGGGGAGGGGGAAGGATAAAGAAATGGGGGGAAGGGAAAACAGAGATGGGAGAGGGTGACAAGAGAGAGAGGGTCATGAGGGGGAGGAAATAAAAGGAGGTCAAGGTCAGTTTATTTTATTTTATTTTTTTTATTTTTTTTGTCAAGAGCTGTGTTGACTTGGAGTGTGGGACGGAGAGGGAGAAGGGGCAGGTGAGGAAGGTGGGATGGAGAGACAGACAAGTGAGGCAGACCAGGAACGTGATAGGAAAGCTGACGGGAGAGGATGATAAAAGAAGGGAAAGGGGGAGTGAAACTGAACTGAGGGTAGAAGGATGAATGGAAGAAATGGCTGGGGTAGACAGGCTGTGAAAGAAGGAATAGAGGGGAAGGCATAGGCAAAAATGTAGTGGGGTAGAAGAGAGGGGAGAGAGGAAAAGAGAAGAGCAGGAAAGAAAGGAAAGGGGTAAATGTGCGAAGGAGGAAGGAAGACAACGGGAAGAGGAAGTGAAAAAGATCGAGGGGTAGGAAGTGTGGAAAGGGATAAGGGAGATGTGGGAGAGGGAGATGTGAGAAGGAATATGAAGGAAAAGAGAGTGGAAATAACATCCAAGTCCAATTTAATTTATTTTGTTGTCGTGGGATGTTTTGACTTGGGGTGAGCGGAGGGGATGCGTGGAAATTGGTGAGAGGTGGGAGATAGATGGGTAGGGGAGGAAGAAAAAAAAGTTGGAGGAAAAGAAAAGAGGGAACAGGGAGGGGAGGCAAGAGAGCAGGGAAACTAAGAATTTTAGATGATAATTTCAGTGTTCAAACACTCCATTTATTGTACGACTGTATTATTAGTAATGTGTAATATGTTAAATAGTTTATGATCGTCCCACTTCTTTCTTTCTTGACAAAAAATGAGGGACGGAAAGAGGACTCGTAAAATGTTCGAGTTTCCATTGTGTACAAGGTCGTTCGTCTGTGCTTCTATTTTTAACTAATGTTAATAACTAGACACTTCAGAGCAAAATTAGAAAAATAATATCGAGGAAAATATGCGACAAATAAATGATCCAGGGAAATATTACATTTTTTGTATCGTAAAACATGAAGATCCTTTGTGACTCTTTGACCAGGGATGTAGGTTAGTAGGACAGGTGCGTCTTCCTAAACCACTCTGTCTTGGGATGAAAGTCCTGTGTAATATTAGAGCAACAACAATGAGTTGTCCTTGCACCACCCCGTGTCATCACCACCACGGACACCACTACAACCACCACCACCACCACCATCACTACTCTCTTCTTTCTTTATGGCCTTTTATAACTAGCTTTCTTTCTTTCTTTCTTTCTTTCTTACAGCACGGCCACATGTTGCAAGCATCCTTTCCTGCAGCACTCCTCACCACCACTCACCTCTTCTTCTTTCACGCCGTTCTTCATGATCTTCCGTTCCTTCAACTCCTTCATAAGCCGCGTTTTCTGCTTTTCCTTCCTTCGTTCATTCCTTCCTTCTTTCCATTTGTCCTCCTTTTCTTCATTTCCTTCGCCTTCTACTTCCCCTTCCCCCTTCCACCTCCCTTGACCCTGTTCCTTCACCTCCCTCACGTTCCTTCCGCCCAGGTGCCCTCGACAGGTCAGGTCCTAGCCAGCCAACAACAGCAGCAGAGAGAGAGGAAGGTCAGTGGTGGTGACTTTTGAGCATAATATGAGTGGGAGATCAACAGAGAGACAGAAAATAGATTCATGGATAGATATATGGACAGGCAAAAAGGGAGAGGTCATTACCAGTTAACATTAGTGGTACAGAGGAGTACAAAGGAGTACAAAGGAAAGCAAGCAGCAACAGACGTATTGATCCTTACGGGGCTATTTGTTACACAGACTTTTTTTTTTTTTAATAACAGAACAGAGGAGGGAAAAACAATTGAATTAAAAAAAATCCATGCACGAGATTTCTGGTGTCCTCTGTTCATAAACAGATGTAGGTTGAAGTTTGGAGGGAAACAACTCTGGGGAAGAGAGTTCCAGAGAGATGCAGTTCGGGGAATAAAAGAATTCTGATAGGTAGAAGTTCTGCAGTATGGCTGAGTGACATTCCAGTCATGAGCGCTGCCAGATGCCCGTGTAGCACGATGGAAGGCATGGAGAGATGGCACCATGGACGCAACTTCGTCTGAGCATTTGCTATAAAAATATCTGTAAAATAACGCAAAGGAGGCAGCATTCCTTCTTATTTGTAGGGGAGGTAGCTTATATGTAATAGCAGGATTATTAATAATTCTAACAGCTTTGTTCTGAATTTTGTCTAGTTGTTTTAATGCAACCTCTCCACATCCATTCCACAAGGGTGAGCAGTATTCAAGCTGAGAGCACACATGACTCGTATAAATTATAGCTAGCTGCTCGTCAGTGAAGAAGTAACGGACTCTATACAATAATCCAAGTTTCTTTGAGGCGGTTTTAGCAAGTGATCTAACATGAGAGGTCCAGCTGAGGGCATTGTTAAATGAGACGCTGAGAATTTCAATACTTTTGGACATGGGAATATTAATTTTGTAGTATTGAAGGTAAAATGCGATTCGGGCAATACCTGTCTATTAGTAAATTGTATATACTTAGTTTTACTAGCATTAAATGAGACAACGTTATTTGTCCTCATTCACTGATCGTGGATAAACCTTGATTTAAAGAGATGGGTGTACTGAGTTGAGAGTTAGAGTTATCAGACTTTGTAAATGGATGTCTGATTGTGAATGAACTATGAAGTGTTGAGTCATCTGCAAATGAATAGATGGGATTATGGGTGACAGATAAGAGATCATTAATATGAATGAGGAACAGGGTTGGTGCCAGAACTGATCCCTGTGGCACGCCAGCATTAATTGAGTGGAAAATGGAATATACATCATCTACTTTTACTCTTATTTTTCTGTTGCTGAGATATGAGGAAATCAAAGGAACAAAAGAGTTTAGTCCATAACAAGGGAGTTTGGACAGCAGGGAACTGTGCCACATTTTGTCAAAAGCTTTAGAAATATCCAGGGCTACTGCATGAGATTCTCCATGTGGGTCAACTGATTGATGGATGGTATGAGTCAGGAGAATGAGTATGTCAATGGTGGATCTTTCGTGGCAAAAACCATATTGTCTAATACTAATTAAGTTGTTGGATTCAAGATGTTTAACTATGTGCTTATTAATTACAGTTTCAAAAACCTTACCAAGAGAAGATGTGACAGCTATTGGTCTGTAATCAGAGAGGTCGAAGAATTTCCTTTCTTTGGAACTGGGTGGATATTGGCTTCTTTCCATGAATTAGGGAATGAAGAAGTACGTATGCATAGTCTGAATAGTTTAGCAAGAACAGAGGCAAGTTCTGGGGAAATTTTTTTCAAAACAATTGGCGGAAACCCATCTGGGCCCGGAGCTTTGTTGGTAGGTAAATTGTCTAGGATGGGTTTCACATACCTTGTCTGTATTTTAAGTGGAACACTGTCGGGAGAGTCAAGTTTTAGTGCTCGGATATTCTGGCTGGCTTCCTCTAAGGTAGAATTTCCGACAAATATACTGGCAAAGATATCTGCTTTCCCACGCAGGTCATTTGTAATGTTGCCATGTGGAGATTTTAGTGGGGGAATGAACGATGACTTGTTAAAGTTATTATTGAAAGAATTCAGAGTTGACCAGAATATTCTATTGTTATTAGGGTTGTTAAGTAGTTTTGATGCTTGCTCTTGAAGAAAGTTTGATTTAGCAAGATTTATTACAGCTTTTGCATGGTTTTTAGCAATTTTAAATTGAGAGAGTGATTCAGATGTTTTTTATTTTAAGTAATAGTTATATACTGATGACTTTTGGGCTGTTTCTCTGGCACAGTTGCTATCAAATCATTTTGGAGAGTTCGATCTTTTAGTGAATTGTTGACGTGGTATGAATAAATCCGTACCAGCTAGTATGTAGTTGCAAATGTGGAACTGGGTAGAATTGACATCACTAGAGAAGAAAGACTGCCATGGAATGTCAGCAAGAAAATTTCTAAATTCATCCCAGTTTGCCCTATCAAAGTGCCATCGGGTCACCCTGACAGGTTCAAAAGGGGGAGGTTTGGGGGGGCTAACTAATGACGCTTTGATGAGATTGTGGTCAGAGGATCCAAGTGGAGACAATACCACTATCCAGTACTGATCTGGATTATTTGCCAGGAACAGATCCAAAAGTTAGGCATTATGGTCAGGTTTTTCTGGTATTCTGGTTGGTTGCTTTACCAACTGGGTGAGATTAAACGATTCTGCAAACAGCTCGCACTCTAGACCAGCATCGTCAGTCCAGGAAGAATGCAATAACCATTCAACATTATGTTAAAATCACCAAAAATGGTAATTTCGGTGCTAAGGGCAAGATTAAGGTTACTCAACTGTGTGGAAATGGAATCAAATACATTGGATTCAGAAGAAGCACTAGGGGAGCGGTAGACTACACAGATATATTTGGTAATATTTTGACAGTGTAGTTTATACAATGAGTAATCAAAACTGCGTGAAGTTTAAAATGGTGTCAACTGCATATTGGGATTTGATATAACAACAGGTGTCACCTTTGTTACGGAAGTTTGTGAGGAGATGGTAACCGGGAAAATAATATGGGGATATTTCAGTAGACGGTGAGATTTGTGGTTCTGTGAGGAATAAGGCCAGAGGGGATATGGACTGTAGGAAAAAATGGACCGAATTTAAGTTGGTACTAAGCCCACGGATGTTGGTGAAGAATAAGGCGGCATTTTCACTTCTCCGCTGACGAGCATGGCCGGAAATCGCACTAGTCGCTGCCGACACAGTCGCTTGATGGCGACCGGGAGGACCCTGTGCCGCCAGCCCTACCCTGCCGGTGGTGGCAATCCGAGGTACCACCTCTTTTGAAAGTAAGATTGCAGCGGCCATTGCTAAGAGAGTGGAATAGAAGGTGTGATGTCTTATGTGCATGTAGTGTGAAGTAGACAGTTGAAAGCAGAGGTATTAAGAGAGTATACTGGCCTACTCTCCGTGTAAATGAAAGCACTGAAAATGTTCAACAAAGGGTGATAGTCAGGATCAAGTCCTGAGGGCTGGTGAAATGGGAGCTCCAGCTCTCTCTATCACCACCCTTGCCATCCACCTCGGGGGTACTGCCCTGTTCGACTGGTGCTACAGTCTACTCCTCCCAAAATGGCTATGATATCTAATTCTATGGACTGAAAGTAAGGATAACATATCGGGATAAGATGGGAGGAAAAAATCAGCCGTAGGGATGCTTTTGCATAATAAAAACGAGAGAAAGACAAATGGATATAGGTTTCAGGTTAATGTTTTTTGTGGTGTGGTGTGGCTTCGCTGATAAAATCTACGTGAATGAATCTCTTCGCGTTCGAAAATCTTTAGGAAGACGCCAACGAACACAGCAGCTCCTAAAAATGTTCTCGTACCCTGTCTGACGGAAAACTAAAGATTCCGATCCCACTCCACATGTGAAACGATGAATTCTGGGAAGCACATAGTAAATTCATGGAGATTCGTACTGCAACGAGGGAAGAAAAAAAAGTTACTTGCGGTTCGAAAAAGGAAGGTGCAGACCCATACACATAAAATTCCCATATTTTCATGTCGACCTATGAAAGGGTGAAATTGTGGAAGCACGGAAATCGAGGGGGAATATCACTTGCACGAAAATAAAATGCAGTATGATGTGGAAAAGCAGAAAAAAAAGACCATCTATTTCAATTTATGGATGCGTGAAATATCAGAAGTGCGCTATAATTTGAGGAAAACTATTAAGAAAATAATATCAAAGGAAGGATAACAATATATATACGAAAGTGTGACATCTCTGGAACACATCAGTCATTGTGGAATTATATTTAAAGGATATCAAGTGAGAAGCGAAGAAAATTAAGTTATTCCAATGTGTTTTATGAAAATGTGAAAAGCTCAGAAATATGTTATAAATCTGGGGACAAACGCCAATGAAAATCCAATAAAATGAGGTACCGGTACGAAAAATACTGAGAAACAATTAATTTCAATATATGCAAGCGTGGGATATCGAAAATGTGCCATATTTTGAAGAGAGGCGCACTGGAATGGAAGAAACTCATTCGTGGTGCAAACCACTGAATAGGAAATATATTATGATTTAGAAATGGTTCCAGTCTCGGAAGTGCGCCATGATTAGTGGGGAAAATAATACCATTAAATGAAAATCAAACGCTGTACGAATAATGAGAGTTAAAACGCAAACAGTTTGGATGTACTCTCGACCAGACAACATCCGTACCCATGAGTACGATGAGTTTTTAAATGATTCGAGGAGTTGAATTAGTATTCATTTGGTAGTGTAGATAATCCTGAGTTCTGTGTCCGTGTGTCATATAGTATCGCCCTACAAAGGAGCAAATAGCTTTATTTTTATTTTTATTTTTTTTAAGAGTACATCATAATTCCGGCAGAGATACACTAGCAAGGAATGGTACACACGTAGCAAGAAAAGCTATAAATAAAAATGAAAGAAAAACTGTTAATATCGAATATGAACATGTGAAATATTGTAGGTGCTCTATGTTTCGAAGGGAAGATATATACTGCCAAGGATATATACTTACCTTTGGAGCGGAAAACACACACACACACACACACACACACACACACACACACACACACACACACACAGCTGGCCATTTTAACTCAATAATGTAAGCATTATTCCCTGAAATGCATTGTACTCGTGGGGAAACAGCAATGCCGAGAAAATACAAACGATTGACATATACTGAGAGAGAGAGAGAGAGAGAGAGAGAGAGAGAGAGAGAGAGAGAGAGAGAGAACATCTATGCATCCATCTTCTCAGGATAAAGTGAAATATCAGAAATGTACAATAATTGGAGATATATATTAAAAAAAACACAAGTGAAATATGACCTGAACTAAGAGAAAAATCTACCTATTTCAATTTAAGAACTCGTTTAATCTAGAAGCACGTTATAATGATGGAAAATTAGGCTGCCATGGAAATCACATCACCTGTGATACGGAAAAAAAAAAAAAAAAAAAAATTCTCTGCTTCGAAGGCATTGAATGACTGGTGAAGGGAGGTGGGGTACATTTTTGTGGGATATTCTGATGGTAATGTCTCTACTTCATTTTTATTTGGTACTCTGATGGCAGTTCCTTCACTTCATCTGTATTTTCACCTACTTGTTTCTGAATCCTGCCCTTGCCATTCGCTTTGTCTATCTACCTGTCTGTCTATCTATCTCTCCATGTATCTTATCTGTCTGTTGATTCATCATTAAATCAGCCTGTCTATAACAATATCAATCAATCGATCTATTCATCGATTGATCGATTGACTTATCGCGTGTTACTAACATTTTCAGTTGTTTATATTATCATGACCATAATTGCTAATGAGGTTTATCCATAATTTGTCACTAGTTTTTACATTCAAAACATCATTTTCTTTTGCAATGATGCCTGAATATAGCACAAGTAATGTACCGACACGTTGCACAAAGGAGATATTTATGGCAACCTTGGTCCTGAATTTTATTTCTTGATACATCCTCTCCATCTATGGCGATTTATGGGCGTGTGAAATCCAGGATGGACTCAACAACACCTGGGAAGATATACAGGCAAGCAAATGTAGTTTACTGAGGTGTGGTGAGAGACAGTGAAGAAATATTCGTAATTAAGGTACAGCTCCCGCCCATGCATTTTGGTTTCTGGTAAAGGAGAGTCTCTGAAGTGCGGCAAAGTTCGATGAAAGACACAGATCCGTATTCTCGTTGGTTAAAGAAGGCTCCGTAACACCTCTTCTTTTGCGATATATTTTTGGATATGGCTAGCTAATATCCATTTACACGGACTTTATGCAGAGTATGGTGATATTGGAAGGATTTGTTTAACACAGACGAGGGCAGTAAGGTATAATAAACAGTATAAATCGCTTAGGAAAAGGTGTTAGGGAGCTTCCTTGACGGACAAGAATACCGTACCGGCCTCAGTGCCAGGGAATAAGAATGAGATAGGAAAGAAAATGACCAGGAAATTATGCAGTAAGGAGAAGTATGAAAAAATGATGAAATAACTAAGAACATACGTAAAGAAATTGTTAATAATAAGTCTGTAAGCGTGAAAACTGACGAGAGCTGTCATTCCTTCGACTTTAGTTTCTCCACATGACATTTTTTCCCTTACGTGAAAAAAAATAATTTTTCCGTTCCAGTTTCAAAACGCAAAAGTACCACGGAAACTTGGAAAAATTAAGCTCCATGGAAATAATAATGTTTAAAAAAGGCGAAAATTAAGGCACTTTTGCAATTTAAAAACAGAAACAAAAGTGATAGTTTCCCATGTCTCTATTTCCAACATGGAATGAAAATACATGAAGAAAGCCATCATAAGGAAAAATCACACACACACACACACACACACACACACACACACACACACACACACACATACTGCTGAAAATAAGGAGTCAAATGAAAAGTCTCTCATCTCTCCATTTCCACCGACGGAAGTGTGAAAATAAGTGAGGCCAGCCGTCATTTCCAACCCCCCCCCCCTTCGTCAGTCTCCCCACTTGACGTATTTTCTCTCATAATATCCCTCGCTTGTTCTTTCCTGTGCCTCGCCGCTGATCCGTGGTGTCAAAAATTTTCGTCCTTGTTTTTTTAAGTAATGAATCCCGGGTGTGTAACAACGGCGCGTGAGAGAGAGAGAGAGAGAGAGAGAGAGAGAGAGAGAGAGAGAGAGAGAATCAAAGGCGTCATTACCTTATCTACCCACATGTCTTCTTTCTCTGTCTCTAAAGGTGGACTCCGATGAACCACACGTTCCATCTGCCGAATGGTTTTCTCTCTTTCTCTATTTCTACTCTTCTGTTCTCTCTCTTCTGTTCTTTCCTTTGTGTTTTTTCTGCTTTGCCTAGATTGTTTGTATTTTGTTTCATAGTTGTTTAACTTACTGTAAGCTTCTCTTATTTTCATCTCTTTTGTTAATTTCTTTTGCTTTATTTTCCCTGCCTCTCTACCTCCTCTCACTCAGATTCGTTTTTACCCATTCCTTCTTCCTCCTCTCCCTCATTCTATCCTCCCTCGCTATTTTCCCTCTCCTCTTCCCCACCATTCCCTTCCTTATATCTCTCATCTTCCTCTCTCCCTTCTCTCCCCTCCCACTCCTCTTCCCTACTGTCCTACCATTTTCCTCTCTTCCTTCTCCCCTCTGCTTCTCCTCCTGTTCTCCCTCTCCTCCCAAGTGAGTGTGTGTGTGTGTGTGTGTGTGTGTGTGTGTGTGTGAACTGAAGGGTGTCATAACTTTGTCTTTATTTTTTTCCTATCGTCTGCCTGGATGTATGTCGGTTTCTATTACTGTTTCTGTTTATCCTGTAATAGCCTTTCCCATCCTCCCCATTCTCTTCTTTGCTTCCCTTCCCTTCTCATCCTTTCCCTTTCTTTTTCTGTCTACATTTATGTTCCCTATCCCTTCCTTTCTTTCCCTTCTCCTTGCCTTCCCTTCCCTGCCCCTCCCTTCCTTTTCCTCCCTATATCTCCCCTCCGTCTCATCTTCTTCCCTCCTCTCCCATTCAGTCATAGGTCTGCCAGAGATCAAAGAACACCCAACACTAATTTCAGACCACACGTAGAAAAAACATGCCCTGCCTCTTTCCTTCTCTTCTCGTCTCCACATTTGCCTTCTTTGCGTTCTCCTCCTCTCTCTTCCTTCTCCCTTTTTCTCCTCTCGTCCTCTCTATTTCCCTCTCCTATTCCTCTCCTCCCTTCCCCTCACATCCTTTCCACCCACCTTTCCTTCCTTGCCGTTTCTCCTTCTTGTTCTCTCCCCTTCTTTCCCGTTCAACCATAGGCCTGCTCTATCAAAGGATACCCATCACTAATTTAGGACCTGCTACATAACCATATACACCGGCCTTGATGACTTTAAATCTCACTCCTCTTCCCTCGTAGTCAATGTAATGCTGAGGTGTGAAGGCGTGATTAAGATGGAGAAATTGAAGTTTCTCTCTTTTTCATTTCCAGTATCTTCTCTTTCCTTTGGTTTTGTTTCGGTTCGTCTTCTTTCCTCTTTTTTTTTTTTTATCATAATCTTTCCTTTCTGCTCTCTCTCTCTCTCTCTCTCTCTCTCTCTCTCTCTCTCTCTTCCCAAATCAATGGATAGTAAAACCAGGCAGTGCTTCGCCAAAATTAACTTCACGGCACCTAATTCCAGTTCCGCCATCCTCTATGTTGTCTTGTCATCCATTATTCAGCTCATTCTCGTCCTGCAGTCCTCGTCTCGTCGAAACATGTTCGCTCCAGCAGCCCAAGTTCTATTTGATTATCGTCTGTGTAATTTGCCCTCTGTCTGCGCCTCGTTGCCTATTCCTTGGTTAATTAGGCGTATTATTTTCTTCAGTGGGCACTTATTTATGCCATCTTAAAAGGACATATTTACACGTAATACAAGACACACTACAGCTACAGGACGCCCTACATACCCTCGATATTACCTCCTTCACATTTACATATCTCTCTCAAGCTGGTTTAAACTTCCTATCTCCCACTTCTCAATAGATTTCCCACACTTATTTTCACCAATCCTCGAACACACCTAGCACAAACCTCCCACATGGCTCACACACCAGACCTCCTCCCACAATCATCCATATCTCAACACACCCACATCTCCTAGCACAAGTCTCCCACATCTCTCATGCACCAAGTCTTCTCCCACAAACTTTCTACACTTCCCTCACATCCAAATCTCCTCCCGTACTGTCCCCACACATCCCTTTGACCTCCTCCTCCTCCTTCTTCCCACCACCTCCACGACTCTTACTTTTCATTGTCTGAACCACTGCGACCATCCATCATCACCACCAACACCCTCGGCCAAATTACCTTCGAAAGGGAAACTTTGCAGGGGCTTTGTGTCAGAGTTGCCGATTCATTTGTGGAGTCTGAGATGATCTGGAGGCGTTGGACGGAAATAAGGGAAAAGGATGAGAATGGGGAGGGTAAAGGTGAGGAATTTTAGTGGCTAAAAGGAGTGTAAGTGTGTAAAAGAGCGTCTTTGTGGACATAAAAGGAAGATGAGAATGCGGAGGTGAATTCTGAAGAGGGAGAATGAGATTGTAAAGGAGGTGAATTCTGAAGAGGGAGAATGAGATTGTAAAGGAGGTGAATTCTGAAGAGGGAGAATGAGATTGTAAAGAAGGTGAATTCTAGTAAGAAACGAAAGGAATATGAGTGTGGAGGAACTGATATATACAGGTAATGGGAGAATGAAAGTGTGAAGGTGAGTTCTTGAAGCACCAGAGGAATGAGAGCGTAAAGGACTTGAATTATAGTGTTAAAAGGAGAATGAGTATGTAAAGGACCTGGAATCTTGAAGTAACCGGAAATGAGAGGTTAAAGGAGCCAGATACTTGAAGCAAAAGCAGAATTAGAGTGTGGAGGAGCTAGTAAAAGAAGAATGAGAGTGTGAAGGGGCTGAACTATAAATGAAGAATGAGAGTGTGAAGGATGTGAAATTGGTCGGTTAATGGTAATTAAAAGGAAGGAGAATGATAGTGAGAAAGCCAGCCTTTTGTCAGCTTTGAATTAGGCATAACAAAGACAATAAGAGCATGAAGGAGCTGAGTTCTCGTGGACTTAAGGGTTAGAAGAATGAGAGCGTGAGAGTGAATTCTCCTCATCAGCTTGGGATGAAGTAACAGGACAATGAGGGCGTGAAGGAGATGACTCTTGTCGTCGTAGAATAAATGTGAAAGGAGAATTGGTGTATGAATGCGTTGAATTAGCTTGCATTATGTGTAAATTAAGAACTTGTGAATTTAGGGAGCCCTCTTGTATTCGTTTCTTATCAGTATGTGTTTGCATTTAGTGTACTGCTATTTTTGTTATTTAAAAAAGGTACGCTGATATTAAAAAACAATCTCCACTAGCTCCCTCATTAACAAGATATCGTTTACATTATAGTCCTCCTAAATTCTGACAATATTATTCTCTCCATACCTAATGAGGAAATTATGTCTACTACCTTCTGAATATTTTATCGACATTTTTCAGGCAGCTTTAACACAGCCAACTAATAAACATGAGGCAAAACTTAATGATAAAATCTCAGTAACTTTCCTTTCCAAAAATAATGGTGTTTTCCACTTTCTTACAGGTTAGTTGGCCGGAGGGAGTGGTGGTAAGGTAAGAGAGTTCCTCCTTTTGTTTTCCTTCTAGGATTTTCTTATCAAGTTAAGCTTCGTATTTTTCGTGACTAGTTCGTATTTTCCAGTGTTACAGTATAGGATTAGAAGCCCCTTTTTTTTTTTTTGTCAGTACGATGATTTTTCTTTTTTTTTTCGTTTATTGTTACTAAAGCTGGTTGATTATGTTTGGCTTAGAAGACCATTCGTAATGAATCTCTCTCTCTCTCTCTCTCTCTCTCTCTCTGTCAAGTGTGTGGCTGCATGTGCCTCTACCATACTCTGTTCCACCCATTTTCAAGTTTTAAAAAATCACAAAAGTAAAAAAAATTATGTTGGAATATAGAAAACACACACACACACACACACACACACACACACACACACACACACACACACACAGTGCCATTTTTTCCTTGTACCGTTTAGGCTGGTCATTTATTTACCCTCGGCAGACAGCGAAAGAGGCTTAATATTTCTGGGTCCAAGAAAAGATAAAAGTCAACAGAGAGAGAGAGAGAGAGAGAGAGAGAGAGAGAGAGAGAGAGAGCTTTGTATTCATTTCCTGTTGCCACCAAACTATTTTATATTGATCTATAGCAGGAGTTGATAGACAGCCTCTGACACTCACTTCGATGGATCTTTTAGTAAGCTGGATCCAGTTGTCTGATAATATATAAATGTAAAGTAAAAAGCATCACCGTTACAGGGTCGTGAGTAAAAGTAAGTTATCAGTATGGGTCTCCTGGAAGCTCACAATGCACCAAAACTAAGAGATAATACGTCGTGTTAGCTGGTACAAGTTCGAGCTACTCAAAGTGGCCAAAATGTACTGTACCTAAATATTAGTTTTGTCCTGTTATCCAGCTTTACATCTTTGGTAAAATTAGCATCCATTAATGATAAGAAAAATGTGAATATAATAGTAATAGAGAACAAGAAAATAGGGAAAGCAAATGAAACAAATGCATGAAAGGAGGATAAAAAGGCGCAATGGTTGGAGGAGAAACATGTTATGTCTAAGAGAGGAACCTGAACAATATATTAGGTTATGGGACTGGAGCAGTTTTGTCCATACGTGTCTAGGAAACACACACACACACACACACACACACACACCACTTAGCCCTTAATTCTCGTTTACACACAAACTCACACGTTCTCTCTCTCTCTCTCTCTCTCTCTCTCTCTCTCTCTCTCTCTCTCTCTCTCTCCTTCCAAAGTCAGTTATTCAAATCATCGGGTTTTCTAAGCATATCATACAATAAACTCTAGCAACCTGTCTTCACACTTTCATGCATTAAGCACGCAGTCTCACACACACACACACACACACACAGAAACCGAACCCGTGTTTTTATTTACGTGTTTCTGTTAATCTCGTTATAGTATAGTCGTGTGTGTGTGTGTGTGTGTGTGTGTGTGTGTGTACAAAAGGCGTCTTCGTACTGAGGAAGTTAGATATTATTCCTCCTGTGTAATCTCTTAGCATTTTATATTTCCTTTTTTTGAAAAAATAATGTATCTTTTTTGTGATGGCATTTATACAATATTTATCCGCCCCATTTTTTAGAGGTAAATATAGTTACAGTATGATTATGATGCTCGTGACGGTGATGGTGATGGAGACGGTAATGGTAATGGTGGTGGTGAAGGTAGTGATGGTGACTTGTGATGATGAAAATGCTGAAATATTAGGGCACTACTTTCGCACTTAGATAACATCATTATAACACACATTCTACGAAAATGAAAATGGAAAAAATATCCATCCATTTTTATAACACGAGAAAATGAATATCAGCATGGCTTTCTATATGATGGCTCGCCGGCAGGGGGAGAAAAAGTCGGATTTGCATACAGATAATATAATTTTGTGCTGCTGTAATCATGTTTAGTTTAGGTATAAACCAGCTCTTAAATGTACCTACGGTACCATTTGTGTATTCCAGCTGACGCGATTCTGCCAGACATGCTCCTTTCACTTTAACTTGGCCTGGATTTTCGTCCCTTTGCAGCTTATTTCACATACCTTCGTTGCAGAAAAATACAGTACTACTGATCAAGCACAAAAATTCACTCCATTGAAACCCTAGATAACCCACTATAAAATCTCAATTAATACAGTGTCATTCCCATCTGCAGTAGTGCAATATTACCCTGTTACAAGCGCTTCCAAGAGCAAAATCGATGTATCTTAAATGCATCATGAACCACAGAGAATATTTCATGTGTAGATCATACATTAAAAGCCACTGCACCAAAACCCTAGCTAATCCACGACGAATGTCCTAATAAAAACAGAGTCATTCGCATCGATAGTTGTGTAATATTACTCTTTTTCAAACGCGTCCCGGAGTAAATTAGCTCATTCCTCCATCGTGCGTGTGATATTGGCTCCAGCTGGCATAAAAGGCGAGTACGCAGTTATTGAAATGCAAGAGTTATGGCCGTGTTAGGACTCGTCGAACACAGGGAGGCGACATGCATCCGAGCTGTGTTAGTGACTGGTAATATCTTCAGTTCTGTGACATATTATTATTATTATTATTATTATTATTATTATTATTATTAGGGGAGACTTTTCGAACTGGAGTGGTTAGGTATAGCCCTCAACAACCCCTTTACTACTAAGGGTCTACACTTAGTTGAATAAAAGTACTTGCTGGTAAGAACTGTAAAAATATCACCTCAGAAAGAAGGATAACATCTTTCACTACGATGTCGCCTTGTTTATATTCAATTCTTTCTCCCGTCAGACCATATTATTTCATGTTTTTGTAAGGCATCGAGTAGTGAGGTTTGATTTCACTATTTTTCACTTCATTCTTGCTGTCGTTAATCACTTTTACTAAAATATCGGAAAGCCTCCCGTTGTAAAGGTGTTCGATCAGGTTTTTTCTTAAATTTCTGTTATCGTCAGTCGATTTCACTGAGATTTACGGACGGCCTGTCGTAGCGTAGTTGTATGACAAATCCTTCTTCACTTCATGCTTGCTATTTTCCGACTTAATTATTCAAAGTAAACATCTTAGTCCTGCACGACGATGATACTGGATTTTATCTTTATTTTTCTTTCTTAGTTTTATCCGCACTACCACCTGACGATTATAGTCTGCCCAGGAAGTCCCTTCCTCAGTGAATTTCCAAGGCCAGATTTCTGTCGGTGCAAGAAACTCGAACCTTGATCCCATTTGCGTGGACCTGGCTGACCCTGTGGAGCCAACTAGTGTCAGGTTGTGGGACGTCAGGGACAACACTGAGAGGTCAGATCTGTTATAGAGATTCTCTCTCATCTGTGTACTTTTGTTTTTTTTCTAACCCTCGCCTTGAGTATATGAATTATAGCGTGTCAGTGTGAGCATCAAGTGTGCCTAAAACGAAGCCTGGAACCTAGAGCGCTTGTAGGGTGTTTGTGAGGAGATTAGGGTGTGTCCGAGTGTGTAGTCATATTTCGGAATCTGCACAGCGTTTTCTTAGGGCGTAGAGTGTTTGTAGAACATGTCTCAGAGGAACATACAGGAGTCAATGAGTACAGTAATTATGTTTTAATGTGTGCGTGATGAGAGATAAGAGCTACTGTATGATATCAGATTTTTTTTTTTCCAGTTTTCTTTTTTAGCCAGCAAAATTCAGGCCTAATACACTCACAGTCCAGCGTAATATTCCGATAGCCCGATACGTCAAGGGTCATCAGCCGTAAATGTTTGGCTAAGGTCGATGGAAAGAGCACTTATATGAAAATAATGTAGATTTCACCATCAAAAAGAGTAGAAGAACTTTATGTACAGTATAAAGTGTCATTAACTATCAGCTATTAACAAAACTACCTACACATATCTTTATCTGCACAAACATGCTTACATATTTTTTCCAAATGATTTTTAAATGCAATCAACCTAGCCAGCTGCTTTCTTACTTTAGTACCAATAGCTTCCTCTGTGATGGATTTTTTGAAACTGTGGTGTACCCAAGTAATACTGTGGCAATGTGATACAAGTTTTATTAATCTGAAAACATGATTGTCCTCAAAGGAGGTGTCAGACATATGGGTGTTTAGACAATCAACTGTTCTCTGTATAGCAATAATGTGTGAAATGTTGTGTAACACAGCTATGGAAATAACTAGTTGCGTTGGCTGATGTTTTAAGAATTTCTTTTCGTTCTCTTGCAAAATCTGAAAGCATTTCTGTCTCATGACAGATATTAACTACCATAACTTGCACTGAGGAGACGTCCCCTGTCTCTCCTGTCAATAAAAGTGCGTAAATAACTATTCCCTTTAGATGCTAATACCACTGCTTCTTGACAAAGCGTTTTATATATATATATATATATATAGATAGATAGATATGAATATATATATATATATATATATATATATCTATCTATCTATCTATCTATCTATCTATCTATCTATATATATATATATATATATATATATATCTATCTCTCTATCTATCTATCTATATATATATATATATATATATATATATATATATATATATATATTATATAACAAATGAGCTATATCGAAGCACTGAGCTCTATATTAGAACACTCTCTCTCTCTCTCTCTCTCTCTCTCTCTCTCTCTCTCTCTCTCTCTCTCTCTCTCTCTCTCTCTCTCTCTCTCTCTCCCTCTCTCTCTCTCTCTCTCGTCAATGAACACCAAGTTTTTGGAATCTTTTAAATGCAATGCGAATGTCCTGTATGTTGCATGAATGTAAACAAGGGTTTTGTGTTTATCAGTAATGCTATAGATTAGCAACAAGGTATATTTCTTCATCTGTGAAATGTAATGCCATCTCTCTTCGATAAATTCCTGTGCCCATTTTTGCATTCATAAGCTGCACGGTGGACCATGGCACTATATTTTTCAAACTCAACGGCTGATTTCAAAAGGCGCAGACAACCCTTGAAATAGTCCCTTCATGTTATAGATCTCAGTGGCCAGCTTCCAGGCTATGAGGCGCTGGCACGGAAACGGCGAAAATATTGGCTGTTCAGTCTCTCTTTCTATAGGGTCTCTGGCAGAAAGGAAAGTCCAGGACAACAAATTCTCCAACTACATCTCAATGACATCCCCTTCACTACATCTCTTTCACCATTACATTCACTTCACTACATCTCTTTCACCATTACATTCACTTCACTACATCTCTTTCACCATTACATTCACTTCATTACATCTCTTTCACCATTACATTCCTTTCACTATATCTTCACAGTTATGGCATGCTCATCGCTTTCATTCTTGACGTTTCATTTCAGAGAGCATCATCAGTGGACTGAATCATGCCAAGTCTCTCTCAATTTGCCAGGAAAGGAAAGTGAGAAGTACAAGAAGCACACTTCTCCAACAATTTAGTTAAATATCAAAGCATATCTTAGGGTTCCGAACTAATGCAGTGATATTCCATGCATCGTTAATTCCTTCATCACGAGAGACAACAACGAAATAGAAATGGCTGGATCTCATTGGGTTTTGACACGGTTTCCAGGAAGCACAAAGGAAAAAAAAAAATCTCCTCTACCTGTCTCTCACGCTGATACTTCATCAAGCACATCATTCATTTGTCATATTTCGTGTAGTTAAATCAAGGATGGGGCAAGTACTCTCACACACACACACACACACACACACACACACACACACACACACACACACACACACACACACACACACACACACACACACACACACACACACACACAGTCAATCATGCAATATTCGCAGCTTACCTCTCGAGTAGTTATATTACGTTCATATACAGTATATACAGGTTCAACACAAGGAGTAAAATAACCTAGAGTCATTCAGAGACTTGGTGTCCCATTAGGTTTTGAGTAAGCCAGGTTGAAGGAAGGAGAGAGGGGGGAAAATGAAAAAGGGGAGCAGGAGGAGGAGGAGGATTACACAGGATTACACAGGAAAGCAAACAGCAACAGACCTTATGGTCCTTTCGAGGCTGCTTGTTAGAGAAAACTATGACTACAAGATCTAACTCTACATGTTGAAGGATAAGGATAGGAAAGCAAGAAGGCTCCCCCCACCACCAAACCCTCCAGGAAAAAGTGAGAAAAACCACCATGCAGCATGGAAAAACTGACATGGAAATTTTATAGGAAACACTGGAAAGGAAAAGTCACATTCTATAATACTTTATCTATAAGCTACCCGATAGAGTAACCTGAAAGAGAAAGTAAACAAATAAAATAATAGTTACCGCATGACATTATAAACCAGTCACATTGAGTTAATGGGAAGTCTGTGGACATAACGTGGAAGCTACACACTGCACAGTGTGGATGGAGGAGGAGGAGGAGGAGGAGGAGGAGAAGGAGGAGGAGGTATAAAGAAGGATGGAGAGGGAAGGGGAGACGGAGGAGGAGGGGGGTATGGAAAGGAAGTGAGGAAATATCTTGGAAATTAAGAAGATGAGAAATGTGAAAGCTAAGACAAAAGGAGGAGAAGGGTAAGGAGAAGGAGGAAGAGAAGAAAATGATAGAGATTACAATGAAACAAAATATGAGTGTGGAGAGAAGAGCAGGAGGAGGGGAAATTTGCGAAGAAGACCAGGAAGAAATGATTGATATGATGAGTGAGATGAAAGACAGAATGAATGAGGAAGAAGAAAGAAGAGACAGTGTGAGAGAGGGGAAAGAAAAACAAATTTTTGTGATGAAGGAAAATGGAGATAGTATACAAGAATGAGGAGGGGGAATGGGGAAGAGGCGAGGAATGGATAAAGGCAAGAGAGAGGGAAAGGGGAAGGAAAAGAAGATATAAAAGACGGTCTGAAAAATAAGTGGGGTGGAAAGGGGAAAACGTGAGTGAGGGGTAAGGACAAGACAGAGGGATAGGAGATGAAGGACAAGTTTCGAAGAGTAGCAGTATAAAAATATGGCGAAGGAATGAGTAGAATGGGAGACGGATGTTTAGGAGAATTCACCCATTGAATTTGTGGACATCTTATACATTTTATTATTTCCATCCCCTGACGAATTCTCCTCCGCTCAGGACAGACCCATCAAACTGGAGGTATAATATATAACCTCAGTATACCCATTTATCCTTTTCTAAGTAAATTAAAATGGTAAGATAAATGCACAAGTAAACTAAAAATACATCACTCGATATCAAACCGAGATATGCAGAGGGGAAAGAAGAGCAAAAAGGATTGGCGAAATAGTACCGAGCATCAAGCAAAGAGATTCTAAAAAGTGGACCCAATTTATACCCTCAAGGCCAATTATTTATACGAAAAATAAAGATATAGATATAAATTCGAAGCCAAAAACATCACCGAGAGAGCGTTAAGTAGTGAGCTAGGCTGGGAACCATATTAGAGTGTTGCATTAAGTATGAGACCAGTTGGCCGGGGGGAGAGTTTCATTTCAAGGTTATGTTATCTCCATCACAAAGTCAAATATGCAATGCAGAGAGTTTTTGGAAGGTGGGAATTAGTTGTGGGTTGCAGAGAGAGAGAAAGAGAGAGAGAGAGAGATTTTACCATTATGTATGTTATTTATGGCACCGTCGGAATAAATATGATTCTGTTGCATTTTCCGCATATTTCTCGAACGTGATGAGTTGCTATGGTGCGCCCGAGTGCGCCCGCGCGCGCACACACACACACACACACACACACACACACACACACACACACACACACACACACACACTATGCATACAAAAATACTCATACGTAAATAATATAGAATCCGACGAAAATGCTTTGAAGATATTGATTACTGCTCGATAGCCACTTTATTTGTGTGTGTGTGTGTGTGTGTGTGTGTGTGTGTGTGTGTGCTTTTGATACATTTTGCTGTATCTATAAATATTCCGGCTGAATGATTGATGGATCTGTAAGCTTTTATTTTTGTATTTTTAACTCTTCTCTGAGTTTTGAAGGTCATAGTATATTTTCTTATATAGTTGACGAGTGTGATGGTAATATATATATTAATAATGTTTATATTTGTAGTAATATCTATCTTCTAAGTACATGTTGCCTTTCCAGTACTTACGAATGTGTGTTTTTTTTTTTACCCCGTTTTTGTCTTTTATTTTTTAGAACAGAATACTAATGATTTTTTTTTCACTGTCAGTTTTGTCTCTCTCTCTCTCTCTCTCTCTCTCTCTCTCTCTCTCTCTCTCTCTCTCTCTCTCTCTCTCTCTCTCTCTTTTTTTTTAACACAATATCTAACAAACATGTAATTCTTTTTTCTGCACTGGGTAATTAAAATTTCCGCATCATATTCCCGTCAATGCTGCTACACGTGATGCTGTTTATGGTGAAATTTGTGTATGTTGGGAGGTGTGTGTGTGTGTGTGTGTGTGTGTGTGTGTGTGTGTGTGTGTGTGTGTGTGTGTGTGTGTGTGTGTGTGTGTGTGTGTGTTATAGTTGCACCGTCCCAGCCTGTCCCCTGATGTCACGTTATTAGATTATCCCTCGCCCTTGCTACACACACACACACACACACACACGTATCAGGTAGTTGTATTCTAAGTAGTTGTGCAAATGTCGTTACTCCTCTTCTCTAGCGATTTATATTTCATATCCCACTTCAGTATCCTTCCGTATGCTAATAAAATAAACGATGTCGATACTACAGTGAAATAAATAACATCCTTAATAATTTCAAGGTGTAATACGCAAAATAAATAGCTTAGGAAGAGGTGTTAGGGAGCCTCCTACGTCACCAAGCCTCATATTCTCGGAGGGCAAGGAGCCTCCCTATAACCTCTTCCTTAGCGATTTATTTTTGGATACTGCTGGTTGGTATCCTTTTTTAAGTTATTTTTGGAGAGTATGACGATATTAGAATGCTATTGGCAATATAAAAAGGGGTAGTAGAGTACTATAAGCATAATAAGTCGCTAAGGAAGAGGTGTTAGGGAGCCTCCATACCCGGCAAAAGATCTGGCCCTGAGTCCAGCCTTGCATTTTTTTTTTTTTTATGCCTCAATGTGCTTTCTTTCTCTCTCTAAAATGATTATGGCAGATATTCTTAGCTTAACTTTACGGTCTGGAACAAATGACGTACAATCACTATGGATTTTCTTTTTCTCATCCAGCGTTATGTATGCTAACGGTATAATCACAGCCATTGTTTAGAAACCTGGTATTAACCCAATTATAGCAGTCATCTTTTATCTGGTTTCGGAATACTATGAAATAATGCGAAATATCTTTGAATTTTTACCTTTTGGGGAGAGAGAGGAATGGAACATAGTGTACTGTATTTTTTTTTTTTTTTATAACAGGCGATGTAATTGGATAGGATCAATGGGAGAGAGAGAGAGAGAGAGTTAAAGTAAGTGAGGCATGTAATTATCTGGAATACACAAGGGCTGATAAATGTTTAATGTCTTAATACTGCTGGGTCGTAACTCTAAGTCATGGCCGTTGCAGTAAAAAAGTATTCATAACCACTTACCACTTTCATGCTCGGATCAACCCTAGTATTTTTTTCTAATTAACGACAGGGGATTTTATTCAGCTGGGAGTGAGCATAAGGACCGGAGAGTGTTAATACGAGAGAGAACATCCGTCTGAAGGTCGATAAAACTGTAGTATTTTATTCCAGCTAACGCCAATGACTATTAATCTCAGTAAGGCACAGGACCCTGGAAGAGTTGTTGCTATTCTGATCCCATGCTGAACCGAATGTGAACCCCTTCTGTCGCTGGACAGAGAGGGAACTGAGGGAAGTTTGTAGAACCATGACGTTTGTAGAAGCACGACATGTTTGTATAACCATGTTACGTTTGTAGGGACATGACATGCTTTAGAATCATCCCATGTTTGTAAAATCATGTCACTTTTACAGAACCATACCCGGTTATATCTGTGCTACCGTGAGAAGGCGTCCCTGGCCAGCACCTGCCAGAGAGTGCTAAAATGCTTTATAAATACATCATCCTGTTCTGTGAGTGACTGTAAGGCGTTGTCAGACTTAAGCTGTGGTAACACGCGATAATCATTTTTAAGAGCCATCCTTGGCAATTAATTTTAGAGAACAGCGGCACGCTACCTAAATTGGTCTCCTGGTAAAATATAAGTGTTAGGGAGTGTCACTGGGTGGGGGAGTAGAAGCAACGCCCGTTTAATACAGTGATGTCTTTTTGTTACCGATATTATTTTTGTTGGTATCAGATTATGTTGTTGTTGATATTACTCAACTTAGGACTGAATTCAGCCGAGAGAGGTTAAATATAGCCTTTACTAACCCCTTCACTACAAGGTATCATCCTTAAGAAGAATTTCATAAGAAGTGCGTTTGAATATACCCTTTCGTGATAGGGAAAGTTGGGGCTCCAGCTTAATAAGCTCTTGAAACTCTGCTTCTGGCAATCTTCCTTTACTGACTTTTTCAGTATTTCAGTTATTAGCATACTCCGACAGTCAGCTCCCTTTAACTGTCTACACCAGACTATATGTATCTTTCAGTATTTAAAAATCACCTAAAATATTTTTTACACCAAGCCTCGGAGTCCTCAATATAGGGGAGAACATACCCCTCACCCTTTGGTACCTATATTGGTGACGACCACTCGACAGGCTGTGGATCATTCATTGACATTCCTTATATCATCATCATCATCATCATCATCATCTCACCTCTTTTTCCCTCTTGGAGGTCGGTGAGGTAGGGTCTAGAATGCACGACAAAAGAAAAACTTCAGAGGGAAAACTAATGAACAGCGTGCTCAGTGGAATAGGCCACACATTCTTTGACTCACCATTCAGACCACTGGGATCCTTAGTCCACCGTAAAGAAAACCATCAATACACAGGTCGTTCATTTCACCTATCAGGTAAAGTTAGTCCGATTACTGTCAGGTTAAACAAAGGATGATAATCCCTAGTCATCTACAGCTCTGTACAAGATTCAGCCAACCAGCCGGATCCCTTGTCAGTTTCCAACCCTCCTCAGCCTCCATACCTCGCTTTCTCACACACTCATTTACCTTTCTGTCAGCTCTGGGATATTCGTGTCCTTCCTCCAACTTCCTATCTGCGAAAACCACCTCTCCTTCTCTGAGCCTCATCTTCTCCTCACTGAAACTCAAATGATGCCACTGACAGCCAGCCCCATTCTATGTCTTATTTTCATTACACTCATTTCAAAGCCATTGCTTTTGTGTGTGCTTAAGTATAATCAGGGACAAATGTTCGCCTCATATTTCACCTCTTCTGATTCTCGCTTTTCTCTTGGTTATATTCCTTGGCTGAGAGAGGCTTGGCTTGATTCCCTCCCCTTAGATTATTCACCTCCTGTACTTCTCGCATTCCTTTGCTGGCTGACATTCCTAAGCTGACAGAGGCCTGGTATGTTTCATTTGCCCTTAGTTATGTTCTTTATATGGAGCGTCAGGCAGGAAAGTGACCGACTTGCCTAAGTGTAAAATATGTGCAGTGGAGTAGTACCCAGAGTGAGCTTAATTCCTAATGTACAGCTGCAGTCATTCCTTTTTTTTTTTTTAATACCGCCTTGAAACTGTCAAAACCAAATGAAATCTTGCAAAGTTATCTACATCTGTCTGTCTATCTATCTATCTATTTTATTTTTAGTCAGACGCCTCAGTCTGGAAAGGGGGACATCTCTTGAACCACTTACAGATAGATTACGATCATTTAGTGTAGTTGCCAGCCCCACACGCACGCGCTCCAACACCAGGCTTCCAAACGGGTCTTATAAAGAAGTCCTTAGTCTCATTTAATCCAGGCACGTTCTCTTTTTCTCTTCTGCACATTTCTTTCCTTGATATACTCCCTTCTCCCTTCTCTCCTTCCGCCTCTTCCTTCCCCAGTCTCTCTCCCCCTTTCCATAATCCCTCATCCCCCTCACCCTCATATCCATATGCTTCTCTTCCCCTATACACTTGTATCCTTGCCTTTTCCCTTCTTTTACATTCTTCCTCCCATCTTCCTCCCATTTTTCTACCGCCCCATTCCCCTCCTCCCATTTCATTATTTCTTCCCCATCCTCCTTGTCCCATCCAGTCCTTAACCACTACCTTCCTTCACTTTTCGCCCCGCCCATCCCCATCCTCCCTCCCCATTCTCATCCGCCCTTTCCCTTTTCCCTCTCCTCACGCCCACCTTTCCTCACTCTTTTTCGCATATTCACTCCCCTTTTCTCCCACTTCCCCGCCCTCTCTCCTCAATCTCCCTCCTTCCTTCTTTTACCTTTTCCGGAGCCTGGGAACACCTGTTCTTGTTTGCCTAAGAGCCCAGTAATACCACCCCCTTGCCCCCCTGATGCTCTTCCCCTTGCCGGTATGGATGTGGGTGTGGTGTGAGTATGGGATTGGGTGTGGATGTGAAGATGAATGATGCGTTTGGGTTTGTGAGTGAATGTGGGTGCGGATGTGGATGTGGGTGTGGGTGTGGGTGTAGTTAGAAGAGCAGGAGGGGAGATACTGAGTAGCTGTGGGTGTATGTGTGGGTGTGAGGAAAGGGGGGATTGAATGTAAGTGTGGGAGTGGATGTTGGGAAAATTTAGACATATCATGGAATGGGTGTATGTGTGAGTTTGGGTGTAGGTGAGGAAGTAGGGAAGCAGGACAGGAATTAAGTGAATGTAGGTGAGTGTAGCAGGTATGGGGAGGGACCTTGGCGGGGAATGGGAGGGGGTGAGGGATGGGGGAGGGAGAGGGAGTAACCGTGTGTTTGTTTAAGGCTAAAGGGGCCGTGGTGCGTGAAGGTGGTGTAGGTGTGTGTGTGTGTGTGTGTGTGTGTGTGTGTGTGTGTGTGTGTGTGTGTGTGTGTGTGTGTGTGTGTGTGTGTGTGTGTGTGTGTGTGTGTGAGAGAGAGAGAGAGAGAGAGAGAGAGAGTGAGAGAGAGATTAACTTCAACCTTCGACAAAAAAAAAAATCCTAGGCCAATATATAACCTCTTTTCGCTTACCTAAGTATGGTGCCATATTTTTTTCTTTCTTTGATACAAAATAACAACTCCTTCTTTGTAAAGCCACATTATGGATAAAGAGACATCAGTATATTTAGCAGAGAAGAATAAAAAACCAGCTGAAACAATAAGAAGGGAATTAAAACACACCATCTTTTGATATACATGCGAGCTTCTCCCCACAAAGAGAGAAATCTTCGCATTACAGTACATTTATTGAACAATGTAAGCCACCTATGACAATGATACGCTACTGTGTGGGGGCCCTAGAGGAGGACGACTGTACAATATAAAAGTGAATTAGTTCGTGCTGTATTCTCGATGACACAGAAGATCTTGTAGTACCTCTTCCTTAGTTGTTATTGTTTTGCATATACTTACTGATTTTGTATGTTATCTGTATCCCACCAGCGAAATTCGTAGCGTTTCTTCCTTAACATGTACGAGTATTTTATGGCCTATGCATATATACAGTATACTGTTTTGTATATCTGGGAAATTTTGTAGCAACTCCCGTGTATGCTTTGGAAACGTCTTTAAAAAATTTTCTAAGCAATTTTTTTGTTAAACATGTTCACCTTCTTATTGTGTTTCATACTTACTAAACTTTGCAACACTCCTTTCTAGGCGATATTTTAAGATTATATTTTCTTAAAGACGGTCATAATATCCTGAATTGTTTTACGCACTTTATGTATGGACATAGTTTGTATCCAGCATACATCAAGAGAAACTGATTCCAGGATGGGTCATGGATCAGTTTGATTATATGATGCTATCTATAGCCCGACGTCCTAATCCCGCAAAGGGTGGCAGCAGACAAAATGTCTCCAAGTCGCTATGTCACCCACCATTTGACTACCCTTCCCACAACTCACTCTCCCTTCCCTCATATACCTCACAACTCCGTCCCTCCACCTCGTCTTCAGTCTACGCCTCCCTCTCCCTCCCTCCACCTCACCTACATACACCCTCTTAGTCAGTCTTTCATTCTCCATTCTCTCCACATGTCCAAACCACCTCAGTGTATTTCTCCTAATCTTCTCAACAACATCCACATCCACCCCACAACGTTCCTTCACTTCTTCATTCGTCAACCTGTCCCTCCATGTCACTCCACATGCTCCTCTCAAGTAACTCATTTCCACTGCTCTCACTCTTGACTTGTTCCCCTCTTGCAAGGTCCACGCCTCGCTTCCATACGTTAGGGTAGGGATCACAATACTATCATGCAGTGACTTCTTAACTTCCATACTCACCTCCCAATTCTCATCACTGCTTTCAGTAAACCAACAACCTTCCTTCCCTGCTGTACCCTTTCACGCACTTCATCCCCCAGAGTTCCATCCTTACTCATCACACTACCCAAGTACTTGAATGCACTCACATTCTCCATATCCTCACCATCCAACCTCACTGTATATTCTGTGACTTCATTCTTTAAAACATGCTTTATTGATTTTTTTACAAGACCCACGTACATGCCATTAAAAAAAAAAATAAAAAAAAACGCTAATACCTTCGCACCAGTCGTGAATGAAAAAGCCCTAACATATCATTAGTATGGACGGCTTGTATTAGCGCCGAAGTGGTGACATGTGAAGGTATGTGGTCTCAGGGAACAGCTAAGGAAGAGGTGCTAGGAGCCTGCTAAGCCCTCGAGTATGCTGTTATTGCTGTTGTAGCTCCAGGCTCATCTAAACGTGAACCCGGTGGACTGAAGGCTGAAAATTGCCCTCATCATCCAGTCAACCATCCTCCTCTTGGGAGTATAGGGAGGGAGTTGAGAGATGTTTGTACAGCCAGGCAGTGAATCCTCCCTGGTATATCGGTGCCACCACGTGAAGGCGTTCCTCACAAGCACCTCTGACGTGTATACAACCCCACATTTACATTGAAGTCACCTATTTTATGTATTTTTTAGTCTCATATGTAAGTGGGCAATGCCACTATGTAATCAGTTATGTACAAAAATTCAAGCTAAAACATCTTCATATCAACATACTATCAACATTCCTATTTCTTTTTTTATTTCTTTTTTCTCCCCGGTCTATTGAGCAACGTTTAAAGCATCCAATAACACAAATACTCAAAACTCAGGGCTACATTCTAGGTGGCTTAAGAGGCTCGTAACACCTCTTCCTTAGTGATTTATTTTGCACATAACACCTTAACATTCTCCTGCGTTTTATTAATCTTGCTTTAACATGGACATAGTTTGCATCAGTAACATACAGGAATGTATTAAATTCTTACATACAGAATAAATCGCAAAGGGAGATGTGTTAGGGAGTTTCAAAGCCACTTAGAATATGGCCTTAACTCCTATGTCTTTTCTCACTCATCCATAACCATTAATCAATATCTCCAACCCCTTCAGACAGAGGACGTTTTTTATTCTTGCTATCACCAGACGATTTTACTCAGTTTAGGAGAGGGTTTTCGAGTTAGAGGGGTTAGATTCGGCCATTATTAATCCCCAGAACACGAAAAGTCTTTCCTAAGCTGAATAAAATCGCATGTCATTTTCATTTTATTCGTATTTTTCCGTTCAGTTTTATTTTTGGCATTTCCTGACGATTTTTCTCGACCTAGGAAATGTTTTCGAAAAGGAGAGGATAGATTTAGCCTTCATTAATCCCATGGGAAGGTGTTTTTTTTTTTTTTTTTTTTTTTTCTTACTGAATAAAATTGTCCTGCCAGTAATAAAAGTAAAATAGAACGTCATCAGACTGATGGGATTAAGGACCGTATCTTTGGTGGCATAAGGGACGACGTGGCACCTTTTTCTTAGCGATTTATTTTACTTATTGAACCTTTCTTTTCTTTTCCCCGTTATTTATATATTTCTAGTAACAACACAGACTCCTTCATACCGTAGTAAAGTTGTAGTACCAGATGCAACCCGAAGCTCATCTGAATGTGAACCCAGTGTACTGCAGGCTGAAGTTGCCCTCCTCTTGCAGTCTACCATCCTCGTTTCAAGGGATAGAGAGGGAGCTGAAGGACGTTTATAGAACCTGGTAGCTCCACTGCCAAGGTATATTATTATCACCACGCGAAGGCTTCCCATTCCAGTAACGTAAAAGAGTATAATCAGATGTAACATGCAAAATAAATCGCTATGGAAAAGACGCCACGGCATCTCTTAAACAAATCTCTTATCTTGGAAAGATCATATTACATCTCTTGTAAAATCTGCTTCCAAGAGATTGGGTGTGCTAGGCCGACTCCGCTCTTTCTTTACCCCTGCACAATTGTTGACTCTATACAGGGGTTTTATCCGCCCCTGTGTGGAGTACAACTGTCATGTGTGGCGAGGCTCCCCACATACAGCTCTTCTCAATAGGGTGGAGTCAAAGGCTTTTCGTCTCATTAACTCTCCTCCTCTTACTGACTCCCTTCAACTTCTGTCTCTTCGCCGCACTGTTGCATCTTTATCTCTTTTCTATCGCTACTTTAATGGTCACTGCTCCTCTGAACTGTCTGCTTGCATTTCTCCACCTCTACGACGGGCGCGCAGCACCCGTCTGGCAGCAAACTCTCATCCCTTTTCTGTCCAACTCTCTAATGCAAGAGTTAACCGTTACTCCCAGTCTTTCATTTATGCAACAGGTCAACTCTGGAGCTGTCTCCCTCTGTCTGTATTTCCTGCTGCCTATGATCTCCATTCTTTCAAACGCAGTGTGTCCAGGCATCTCAAAATGATCGGATCTTGAATTTGGCTCTCTATTGTATTTTGTTTTTCTCTTGGAGGGAACTGTTACTGCGGGCTCATGGCCTTTGATTCCTTCTTCCTCGCATTAAAAAAAAAAAAAAATGAAATATAGTCCCATACCTTTCATCTCTCATTCATTATTCTCATTCGGCATCACTAAAGACCTGACTTCGGAGACTGGCAGATGGAATCCCCATTAGTGAGCTCCTTTGATTATCCCTTAAGAGATATAGGCTGAAGGTATACAGAATTCTACAATATAAAAAACAATATAAATCCTTCTCCCCATGCCACGTATATTCCTCCATCCCTCTCAACCACCTCGATTTTTACATATACTTTCAAGAGTTATATTCTCAGTTTCCCCTCAAGAGATACAGGTTGAAGATAAAAAGAAGTCTATATTATTAAAATCATATAAATCCTCTTTCTAGTACAGTATATTCCTCCATCCTCCTCAACCAGTTCGATTTTTACCTATATATCAAGAGTTTTTCAGTGTCCCCTCAAGATGTAGAGCTAAAAAGAATTCTGTAATATAAAAGTCATATAAATTCTCCTTCTCCTTAGTACTGTATAGTCCTCCTTCCTTCACGTCCAGTTCGCACCTCATCTTAGTTAATAGTTTACCTCTCCTCCTCCTTCTCTTCCCCCTCCTCCTCCTCTTCCTCTTCCTCTGCCATCACCCCCACCACCTCCTCTTCCTCCACCTCCTCCGTCTCACAGACGGTAGGTGATCAAGTGAGCCCCACAACTAAGTCAATTACCGAGGTGCTCCATCTGCTGACCGTCCATAATACCAGACCCAAACACACCACTGTCCCTGGTATAACTTACATTAACACCACCTCCATAAGCCGATTACACTGCCATCCAATCTCGTCTGGAGTATTGCCCACCTGTACGGGATATCAGTCTTGTATTTAGCTTTCTCATGGTCAGGGGAAGTCTAGTTTTCTCTTCCTCCAGAAGCTTTGAGTTGAGAGTGAGTTGTAAGAGCCTGAGTTTGTTAATGTTTATACCAGCTTTATTATCTGACTCCACTGCCGTCCAATCATGGTCGAGACAGCTCTTGAATCCTGTTCCTTCAAACCATCGATGATATTATAGAGCTGACAGGGAGTTATAGAAGACTGAGTGTGTTAATAATGGTATCCCAAACCCTTTCATGACCGGGGCAATTCTCGTATTGAATTCCAGCTAACACCAGACGATTTTATTCAGCTGGGAGTGAGTTGTCGGAGCCTGAAAATGTGTGTGTGTGTGTGTGTGTGTGTGTGTGTGTGTGTGTGGTATAGCTATTTATCGTACTACCTAGAATTCCTGGTAACCCGCATCACACGTGTTTGTGACTGATATCATACCTCGTTGCCCTATACCTCAAGTGAGTTTTTCTTTGATGTTCTAGTACCAGTACAAGCAGTTACTTATATATAAATCACAATGCTGTATGTTTAACTTACTCTCATGTCTTGTAATTCCATTGGGTCATCCATCACTTTATCAATCACTTTTCCTCGTCGTAAAGTTCCATCCCATACCCACGTAGTCAATTAAATAACCTGCAGTACTTTTAATCACAACTTCTTCCAGTGAAACCCATTTCCAGTCGATTACCCATCACTAGGATCGCCAATTGATCTTTGTCCTAACATTTGAAGTCAGATCCATACAGCAACAGAATATATCACAGAATTACTTTTTCTCAGCCTTCTCCAGTGATCTTAGTTTCTATTCCATCCATCATATTATCATTCATTTCATCGCTATCCTAAAATGTCCTTACTGATATTTCTTTACCCTGTTCATTTACCAGCTGCTTCTGACTCCTTCTTGCTCACTTTACCTTCAAGTCACTCAGCCGTGGAATTCTCTCTCTCTCTCTCTCTCTCTCTCTCTCTCTCTCTCTCTCTCTCTCACCTCAGCCACCAGGTAAGTTATTGACCCTCGCACACTGACTCACTCGTTGGTCCTCCGGCCTTTCCCATCAGCTGCCCATTTATTCACTCTGGCATTCATTTTCACACATTTACTCATTCACATCACCCATTCCGTCACACGACTCTCACGCCTCCATTCACTCACCGACCCTCTTTCTCAATCACCACCTCATTCACTGCCCCAAATCACCAGTCTATCCATTCTCTCGCTCACTCACGCTCCAGGTAACGGGACCCTTTCACTGGCCGAATATATTATCTTCCTTGCTCACTCTCCCAATCATCCTTCCATTCAGACATCCCAAATCACCACTCACCCTCCATTTACCAGGAATCTGAATTAGTAAAACATCAAATCCTTACACCACTCGAATCATCCCCAAACTTATAAACTCACTCTTCCAATCACCACCTCTTTCACACATGCAGTTCACCAGGCTGTTTATGCTCTCGCTCACTTATTTTCCACTTACCAGGAGTCTGACTGTTGAATAAGCATTAAATCCGAATTACCATCAAAACACTGCGCCAATCAAAACACTGTGCCAGTCACCACTCCATTCATTGCCCCTAAATCACCAGTCCATCCACTCGCTACTTCCAACCTTCAATTACCTGAAACCTGATCACTGATAAAAGTAAATAATTTGACTATCCTGATAACCATTAAATTCACTCTCGTGCTCAATCTCTCAATCACCACTTCATTCACTGCCCTAAATCACCAGTCCATCCATTCTCTCGGTCACTCACCCTCCAAATAGCAGGCAGTGACCATCTCCCGAGCACCCACCACCTCCCTTCCCATCACACTTGAGACACCATGAATATTCTAGCAGTGGTAGAGGCTGGGTGAGTTTGGACTTCGTGTCGGCAGGAGCTGGAGGAGGAGGAGGAGGAGGAGGAGGAGGAGGAGGGAGAGAAGGAGAACCAGGAGAGGAAAGGAGAGGAGAGGAGAGGAGAGGGAGAGGGAGAGGAAAGATAGAGGAAACGGAAGGAGTAAAGTTCATCCACAACCACCTTCCAGCATTGTGTCCTGCCTTCCATATTTCTCATTCCTCCCCAAACGTCAGACAATATGCATTCTTCCCATACTTTTTTATTGTGTGTTTCATATTGCAATCACATAATAATACTTCATGCAGCAAGTTACATGACCACCTCCAGCATATTTGTATCGGCTAACTTTTGATTGTGATTGTACATGCCCCTCTAGTATTTTCGCTATCGGGAGGAGCAGGAGGAAAACCAAGAGACAGGGAGAGGGGAGAAGAGAGAAACGAGTCACTCCATAGTCTCTGTCGGGAGGCGATGAGGAGAGAGGAGCGAGGTGAGAAGAGAAAAAGAGATAGAGAGAAACAGTTTCCTCTCATAGTCTCGCTGTCTGGAGAAGGAGGAAGGGAGAGAGGAGAGGAGAGAAGGGAGAGAGAGAGGAGCACGCCCCCCTCATAGTCTCTCTGTCGGGAGCTCCGCCCCTCCCCCCCAGTGATGGAAGATGGTACCGTGTCCTTCTCGCTTTTAAGTCACGGCAGGTCTAAGGTCTCGCCCGATGCCAGCCTGGGGTAGAGAGAGAATAGTTCGGCGTTTAGTATAATCAGTTTGGTATGATGATGATGATGATGGTGATGATGATGATGATGATGATGATGATGATGATGATGATGATGATGATGGTTATTATTATTATTATTATTATTATTATTATTATTATTATTATTTTAATGCAACATTCAGCAAAAGAGCACGGTTACGAATGGTAATCAATTTTTTGGCCATGTAAGGTCCGCAGGATTAAAAACTCTAGCAAACTAAAAGAGAAAACTCATCTGAAGTTAGCAAGAAAAAGTAATCAAACAGAAGGGTGAAAAACAATTGCACTGTTATTCTTTGACCAAAATTGCCAGCTGAGAAAATCCAGGCTGAAGGACACAAACTAATGGTAATGAGGGAGAGTTGATGCGGACCATGAACTCCAAATGTACAGTTAATCTCGCCAGTCAAGAAGAAGTGGAAAAAGATGGAGGTTAGAGGGAAGTGGTGGAGGAGAAGGGGGAGGAAGAGGAAGAGAGAAAGAAAAAGCAGAGGGAGGAGAAAATGTGAAAGCAGGTGGTGAGGAATGAGAAAAAAGTCAGTCAGCTACTAATGTGCAGTTAATCTCACAAGTCAAGAAAAATATGGAGAAGTAGAAGAAGGGGGAGGAAAAGGAGACAGAGATGGAGAGGGCAAATGAAAAAAAAAAAAAAAAAAGGAATGAGGAGGGGGAGAGGAATGAGAAAAAAAGAAAGGTCAGTGGACCAAGGAGCAGCTAATCTCGCGACTTAGAGAGATGAAGGCGTATAAGAAGATGGAAATGGAGGAAAAGAAGGAGGAATAGAAGAATGGCTATGATCTCTTAATGAATTCTGCAGGAGAGGAAAAAGGAGGAGGAAAGGAAGAAGGAAGAGGAGGAGTGGAGGAAGAAGGATAAACATGATGATGGTGATGATGACGTTCCTTGGTGACGATGGCTTTGGTGACTGATCGTGGTAGTGATAGTGATGACAATGATGATAATAAGATGAAAGCGATTCTGACAGTGATAATGGTGATAGCAATAGGAATGACGAAAAGATATCAGATTACACGCAAAGGTAATAACAGCATCGGAAATCGGTACGTGAAAGACAATAAAAATCGGGAAATGCTTATCGCGACCCTCCCTTTTACAATTTTCATGACAAAAGCGCAAGCCATTCACGAAAAAGCTTCTACGAACTTTTAATTAACCTGTTCAGTTTTGTACGTACTCTTCAGTTTATCATTCTATCTCCAGAAGATTTTCTTCAACTTAAGAGAGACTTCCCGAATTAGAAAGGTTAGATACAGCCTTCGTTAGCTTCTTCAGTAACAAGTCTTTCCTAAACTGAGCATAATAATTGGTAGATAAGAATGAAACTAGAATTACGTCCTCGGGTTGAAAGGGTTAATACTGAGTGCAAGAAGACGCAGGTAAGCCCAATATTTGAGACGGTCAGAAATTTCAAAGTTCCTCAGAGTACAGTAAATAGTTGGGCTGCATTACATTTCACGTAGAAGAATCAGCAACGAGGTTTTTCATCAAGCGTTTCAGTACTGATGTAAAAGATGTAGGGTTTATCTTTACCCCAATCTCAGGGTAAGTAACAAATGAGTTAACCCTTTTAGTAAAACGGGGCTTAGTCTCCTTTGGTCTTGTTATTTCTAGGCAAGTTCCTCTCGAACCCGATGAAGCATTTTTTGTATCATTCTTGCCATAATGAAGGACGAAACTTAGGAAACTGTGACTAGATTAAGGTGTGATTAAGGAGTGATTCAACCCCTTCGGGCCCGAACTCCAAAAAAGTCGTCTTGTGGCAGCAAGAACGTAAAATAAAAATGTAATAGCATGAAGACAGATGAGGATGTCTCCTTAACTACCTTCGATGGGGTGCATATAAAATGAAGTGATGTGATCATAACAGGACACACAGGATCTAAAAGCAATACTCTTATCATTTGACGTGATCGCCCCGCCAAACCTGACTTCTCTATCCTCCCACTCATCTTAGTGCCGGGCACCTCCACACGCTGACGAGAGGACATTAGGCAAATGAGAATGCTATGTTTACTTTTTTACAATTGAGGTCCCTCATATTTTCCACGGGTAATTTCCGTCTTTTTGGATGATCGTCTGCCGCAAAGTACAGCTTCGGACATAAGTGCTGACTCATCTAATAACGATAACTAACGAAAGAGCGAACAGTAACTTTCGAAATTCGTTGTTGCTATCCTTATAGCCCAACAGGCTTTACAGAACACATCGTTCGAATTTTAGATTTGATCGTCTGAAGCGAGGAGTGATGTAAGTGTCGCATCTGTAGAAACTCGGAAAATTATTCCTCTCTTGATGTCTTAATAGTAATCAATGTTCTGATGGTTATGTCTGCGAGCTGAGCTAGGAGTCTGAGGGGTTCAGTTGTTTGTGAAAGACTGACATGCCCATTTCAATTGGTATACTGCTGATAGCTTTGCCGATTTTATCTTTGTTTCTTCTGGATATTACGTCACCCATCCTTTGAAGTGAAATAAACTGGGATGAAAAAATAAGTAAAGAAATAAGTACATAAATATATAAATAAAGATTTCAGTAACTAAAGGATATTGCGTCTAATCCTGTTACAACGAGAAATGTACTTTACAAAAATTATCCGAGGCGGTGGCAAGAATAAAATTCTAAAAATGTCATCATTCTACATAAATTACTGGGGATCGTTTCTGTCCCTACACTACGAGAGCCCTCCGCTCACCCCCCAAAATTACCAAGCAATATTACTACTTATAAAAATAGTAATAATAATAAAAACGGGTAACCAGAGACAATGGGTAAATCTATAAAGTAATATAGGTACAACCAACTGGAAGCCATATGAGGGCAATTGCAAGGGGTGAGAGGAAGGCAGTTAGAGGTGGCCCGGCGAGAGAGGTGATTGGAGGGGTAGATGGGGAGGTGAGGGTAGTGGGTGAGGTAGGTAGGTGGGGTAGTGGATGAGATTGGTAGGTGGTGTAATGGGTGAGGTTGGTAGGTGGGTAGATGGGTTAGTGGGTAAGGTTGGTAGGTTGGTAGTTGGGTAGGTGGGGTAGTGGGTGAGGTTGGTAGGTGGGTAGGTGGGGTGGTGGATGAGGTTGGTAGGTTGGTGGGTGGGTAGTGGGTGAGGTTGGTGGGTGGGTAGGTGGGGTAGTTGGTGAGGTTGGTAGGTGGGTAGGTTGGCTGGAGGTTAGATGGGGGAGTGAAAGAGGCAGATGATGCATTAGTAGTCTGTCAGTGGATAGGTGGGATGGTATGATCAGAGGTTTAGTGGAGATGGTTATCAGAGGGTGTGTGAGCAGAGTGGTAGATGATGCAGTAGCCGTGGGAGTGTGTAGGTTGGTGAGAGAGTGATGAAAGATGGATGACTGGATGAGCATGATGATCGGAGGGATGAAAGAATGATGAATGGGAGAGTAATGGATGGATGGATGGATGAATGAGTGATAGTAACAATGGTCGAACTCACTGGTCCAGAAGGGGGTGTTGGTGCGAGAGACCCTCAGAGCAGTGGCAGCATCGTTAGCAGGGGACATGAGGAGATAGATGGATGGATGTTGGGTGGATGGATGCTGGTTGGTTGGATGGATGGATGTTCGGTGGATGGATGCTGGTTAGTTGGATGGATGGATGGATGGCTCAAGGAATAAAATAGGTGGATGGACGGATGAATGATGGATGGATGGGTAGATGTATGATGTATTAATGAATAATAAAGGTCCAACTCACCGATGTAGACGGGGATGCTGGTGCGAGGGCGAGGGGCCCCCAGAGCAGCAGTAGTAGCATCGTCAGCAGCAGAGGCGAGGTACTGCTGAAGGAGGGCGCCGCAGAGGGGATGGCTTGGGGGGTCTCGCCGCCTGTGGATAAAAAAAAACGATACGTTATTGCCTTTGCTAAATAGAAACGTCCAAGAAGAGCAAGGAGCTGCTGGAACAGTATAAGAGTATAAGGAGCTATTATCTCTAGGTTACTGGAGATCGATTTTAGGCACTTCACCAAGAGACTTAATCAGGTCTATAACTAAAATCTTCTGAGGGAAAAACTAAACCCATTTCACTTTTACTTGGACTAAAATTGCAATCCATCCACCTAGAATATTGAGTCGTAACAATATATTAACACTAGAATATGATTCTAGTCACAATAAAGTGCTGTGAGAAGGATGTACAGCCGTAGTATTGTCTTTTTCTGACACTGGGCTACATAAAATAAGCTGCATAAGGAGGAAAACCTGGGCAAAGTTAAAATGAATAACTTCAGTATCGCAGAAAAGACGTCATTCGTACTGAACAGGTTAATTCTTTGCCTGGTAGTTCTCTCAGCTGAACTAATTCCTCTGGTGTTAACTTAAATATCCCAATTTTCTACCATCGCACTGAAAGAGCTAAAGTAAATTAAGATATTAGCTTCAGTTTCATGTTAATGAGAATTAACTGACACACCGAACATTAGGAAAAAAATACCATTCATGTTAAATATCATAGAACCTTTGGGTGGTGATGTTTTTTTATTTCTTTTCTGTATTATTATTATTATTATTATTATTATTATTATTATTATTCATTGATAATATCTTCATTGATTCTGAAGATACACTAACCAATTATTTTACGGATCAAATTCAAAATAGTTGTTTGATAAAATGTAAAGCAAGTGCGGATTTATTTACCGATAACTCTCATCCATATGAATTTATTAAAGTTAGGGAAGACCTCTCGGTTAATGACAGATAATACAGTAATTTAAATTCGGAAAGGCTCTCCTAATATAACAAGTCTCGGAACAATGAAAAAAAAAATGGAATACGTCATCGCAGTGAAATAATTAAATCCGATTGGATTATACAGGTTGGCTCAGCAAAATGTCACTGAGTTTTGACGGAATTTTGAGACGCTGTAAAGGAACTATTGATCACAGATATACAGGGAGAGAAAATATTGCACTGTCTCTGTGAAAAAATGTGAGCGTGGAGGGCACAGAATATCACCAAACGGATCATTATCTTAGTTTTCATCTCCTGAACTCAATTTCTGACATTCATCCTACATTTTTAGATATGCGAGGACACGGACATTTCGTAATTCCGATAACCTTCGACATAAATTTATTCTGCATTGCAAAAACTAATGAGCATGACACCTGACACACGACAGACACCTGACACTGACATACATTTGAAACACACACGACATACTCTTGACACATCTGATACACTTGACACACACTTGACACACCTGACACTTGACACACCTGACATACACTAAACACACCTGACAAACTTGACACACCCGACACACATTTGACACACCTGACACTTGACACTCCTGATATACATTTTACACACTCAAAATAAACTTGACACACACCTGACACACTTGTACACCTGACACACTTGGCACACACCTGACATACATTTGACACACACCTGACATTTCCGTACCAGAGATTATTGATATTTAGTATGCATTAGAAAAGCGATACAAGGATATTTTGACTCCCGGGACGAACACCACAAAAAATGATTCTGAATAAGATGATAATGAAGGAAATGACATTGTTGTTGATAATGCTACCTCTGTTGCTTATTATGGTAGTTAATAACGATGCCTGATACTGATACTGATTACAAAAGTTGATGATAAAGATCGTTAATGTTGTTGATGAGGATAATTATGGCAAGAAAGAAGTGGCTTCGTCCAATTAAGCAGTGAATTGAAAATGCTACAGCTAATTATGATTTGGTATTTGATGCCCATACTAATTAGATAGTAAATGATGAGTAGGATGATAATTACTGATGCTGCAGAATAAAATGAACATATTAGCATTGTCAGAAGTTAACAAAGATGGATTTTAATTATGCTTATATTGATGAATATGGAAGTGATGATGATGATGATGATAATGAGGATGGCGATGTGAGGATATTTATATGACAGTGAAGATGATGGCGATAAATCTAAAGGAAGAAGCCAAGGAGAACAAAATAACACAATAAGGAATGCAAATTAAGAAAGGCGCTTACCCTTGAGGACGTGTATGTTGATGTTGGATGTCTTAGCGTTGGAGGGTGCGCAGGTGTAATTCCCCGAGTCCTGCGGCCCACATCTGGCAGAAACAGCACACTCAGGCCACCGTTGTTCTCCACCTGTACCTGAGGGAGGGAGCTGACATACCTGATTTATGTTTTGGAAATTTTTACATCAGTTACCTAGCTTTTTGTACCTTTAAAATCTTTTCTCTTGTTTTTATATACCTGTTGGCATTTGTTTTTTGTTTTACCTGACGCGCCCACACACACACACACACACACACACACACACACACACACACACACAGTCATTACAGCTATCGAACTTTCACATACACCGTTCACATAACGTCTATCTCTTCATTCGTACTTAACCAGCATGGAGAATAGATAATATTTCTCGCTGTCAGTCTCCTCCATTTGGATGCGATCAGGACCCGCAATAAACCTGACAGACTCTCACTCCAAGCACACAGCTACACTGCATCATACTTCTAGAGAAAAAAAAAAAAAAAAGCCCACAACATATTTCATTTTTTGCCAAACGATTAATCTGTGATGCTGGGAACTGTGAAGCGCGTTACCAAGTACAGTGAATAGTCATGTTTTGTTGATCCTCTCAGTGTGCAGCTTGTGCCAGAACTTTGTGTATTTAGTGCCCAGACAACCATGATGACCTCTTTCATGACTCCTTAATCCATTTATTACAAGGGGTCTCTCCAAAGCTAACCTAATTCGTCTGGATGTCCAAGGATATAGTTTGGTGACTGCAAAAGTAAAACACAAGAGGCGCCGCCAAAATTAAGAGATAAATGGCTACTTACCCTAACCAAATCAATAAATGGGTCTCTCTTTTAGGCTAAATAAAATCAAATGGATGTACAGTAGGTGGAATAATTATACAAGACGTCTGTTTAGTAAAGGGATATATAGATATTTTCTGACCCCCGTTTTAGGTGACGGATAATGAATTAGATTATCTTAAGTAGGCAAGACTAGATCAAAATAGACGTCACTGTATTGTACAGAAGCTGAAACAAAAAGACAAGCGCAAACAAGCACACAAAACACCCCTCCCCCTTCCACACACATGAGCACACGCGAGCGTGCAGGATAACACGCGCCTAACTTAAATTCTAAAACCCACAACTAGATAAACACACACACACACACACACACACACACACACACACACACACACACACACACACACACACACGGACGCACTGAACCCTTCCTAAAAAAAAAATTGTTAGTAGCTAGCCAACACACACGCACTCCAGCTTTTAAATCTGTGGGGTGACTGGGTTAAGCCTCTTACGTCCCAGTTAATACGCATTGACCAGACATTTCCTTTTTTCTTTTTATGTTGCTCTCTCTCTCTCTCTCTCTCTCTCTCTCTCTCTCTCTCTCTCTCTCTCTCTCTCCCCAGTTAAATAAACAAGAATAAAATGCTTCCTCGCTATAAAGGTTCTACAACAACCACCCAGCCACCCAACCACACACTCTTCTTGCCCTCATGATGGAGTGAAATTATCTGGTACTCGTGGTACCAGAAAGCTTTGTTATGCGGCTGCGTATTATTTCTAACATCACCTCTTCACTTAACCTCTCAACCAAACCAGCATCCTTAACCACTCAACCACAACTAACCACAAACCCACAGGAACCATGACTTACCTTCCCTGGTGGAGTGGCAGTTAGTCATTTGGTCGTCGTGGCAGCTGTTTGTAGTCCCTCAGTACACACACCAGCCGCAGCGACGACCCCACCGTCATGTACTTCTCAGGACCCCGTAGGATCTCAGACGTCGCCTCTTTTGGGTGGAGGTAGGCTTGGTTAGGTTAGGGCAGGGGTTAGGTAAGGGTAGGCGTTAAGTTAGGGCTGGCTAGGTTAGGTCTGGAGAGAGAGCTTGGGTTAGGTGATGGTTACCTACCCTAGGTATGGTTTAGGGAGGGATGGGGTGGGCGATAATATGCTAGGGTCAGGTTTAGGGACAGGGAGAGAGAGACTGGCGTGGGTGATGATTATATTAATATGATGTGGGGGAAAACGAGAGCGAAAAATAGCACGTAAAGATATCTAAGTTATCTGAAGCTGGGTTAGGTTAATCAAGACAAGATGGGATGAGTGAAAGATCTAGTTAAGTTACATTAAGGTGCGTTAGAACATAAGGTGCGTTAGAGCACAGAAAAAGTAGGTAGTTAGTTTTCTGCATTTCCCCACCAAATAGCTGATTCATTAACCTTAATCAACCTCAGATTCACTAGTACATCTTACACTGACACACTACACACTCAACAATTTACTCATCACACTGCCACAACTCATGCTGCCACAGTGCACACACACACACACACACACATACACACACACACACACACACACACACACACACACCAAGCTAAACCAAGAAAGATACGTAAGAACTCACCCAGAACTCTGAGCGTTGCAAAGAGACTGACTGGCGGGTGTGACGGCACTTGACACTCGTACACACCATCATCTCTGACCTGCACGTACCTGATATGCAATTGCCAGTCCTGTGGGGAGAGGGGAGAAAAAGGGCCATATGATGTTAGAACCACCACGACACCATACCCACAAAAGGATACACCCTTCTCCCCTAGTATGCTATGGGGATGAAATTAAGATAGTACGAGTAAGTGTAAGGTTTTGGAGATGTGAGAGAAATGTCCATGTGAGATCTTATTAAAGTTAGGTGGGAGAACGGTAAGGGGAAGGGGGAAAGAAGAAAATAAAGAAAGGAAAAATGGAAGAAAGCAAGGGATCACGTGAGAAACTGGGTAAAATATGAGGAATTAAGGGAAGAGAATCATCATCATCATCATCACCAACATTAATAACATCATTTCAGCCATAATTTCCTCCTAGAAGTTAAATTGCGACGAAGGTAGATCCAAAAAGAGAGAAAGAAAGAGAAAGAATAAGAGTGGGAGATCTAGGAAGCCTTATAACTACACATCGGAAAATACAGTCTATGTTGACCCCGTATTCAGAACACGGAAGAACGGTATTATTTATATATTTTACCCTCTGTATTTTACGGTATAACATTACGATATAAATCACAGCGTTAAACTTCAATGGCGTGTTATGTGCCAGTCTGTATGCTAATTCAATTGTTTCCCTGCCCACCAATTATGCTAACATAAAATGCAAAAAACAGCAACAATGGGACAGTGTCAATCAGCCTTTGCACAAAAATCATGTATTATTATGGCTGGCTACGTCGGTAATCATGTGTACTGAGCAGCTACACATTTTTTTTAACTTGGTTTTGCTTTTACCACATCGAAGGGAATGCTTCCTATGTTTATGAGAAAGGTTATCTTTTTTTGTCTCTTTTTCTTTCGTAGTTAATATTAGCTCCACTCACATTTACTGATAATGACTCGGGTACTTTACTTACTTACTTATCTACTTATTTACTTACATCTTACTTTGTGATACCCACTGCTGTACGTTTTTATTTAGATACATTTTACTGGTGCTCACGGTGTTACGTACTTCTTTACTTCTTTCCTTACTTAGATCTTACTGATAATCATCGTGTTATCTACATACATCTTACATATTTACATTTTTACTCACTCCTTACTTACATACTTAGTTACTTACATATTCCCTATTGATACTTTTTCTAGTACTTACATTCTCCTGCTTGACATAACGGACCTGAAACCTTTCATCACTACTGTACGCTTGTGATCCGACGGTCAGTAGGTGGTAGTCACGCCGTCTGATCCACGACACCTGAAGGGAGAGGGAGAGGTTGGATCAATGAGTAATAGAGGCAGGACTAGGTAGTAGCGGAGGCAGGATCATGCAGTAGCAAAGGTAGGATTAATCAGTACCACTTAAGTGATGAAGAGAGGATTAATCAGAAGCAAAGGTAGGATTAATCAGTACCACTTAAGTGATGAAGAGAGGATTAATCAGAAGCAAAGGTAGAATCAGTCACCAACATAGGTTTAGTCAGTATGAATGGTAGGATCAGTCAGTATTAAAGTTAAGGTCAGTCAATAGCTAGGGTATGATCAGCCGGTAACAGATATAGGATTAAACAATAATAGGAACAGGAACAATAGTAGGAACAGTAATAAAAGAAGTCGTGCTGTCTGATCCGTAGAATCTAAAGGTAAATATGTAGGGAGGATCACCTAATTGAAAAGACAGAGAAGAAACCGCTGGGATAGGAGGAACAGGGGGATTAGGAATAGTAAAAACCGTGGAAAAAGTAGTCACGCCGTCTATTTCACGATACCTCAAAGCAGAAATGTAGGGAAGATCAGAAAGAAATATTCCATCAGCGTAAACCTTGCAAAGCGACCTTTCTAAGTTGAATAAAATCTCTTGTCACTAGCAAGAATAAAATAAAACATGTCCTTTGGCAGAGAGCGTAAAAAGTTTCTTGTATATAATGTTTGTTGTCTTGTAAATATGGACTCAGTTTGCATTATTATTACACAGGACACCACAAGCACTCTGTACGTTGAACTAGAATGTTAATAACAGATGTCAGAAAGTATCCTAAGCCCCTTTATTCTTGCCCTTCCCTCATTCTTCTTCTCCTCTATTTGCTCCACAACCTCCTATATACCTCTTTCTTCTTACTCCCCCCTTCTCTTCCTCCACGTCCTCCTCCCTTTCCATCCCGTCTCCTTTTCCATTTCCAACTACCCTCCCTGTCCACTCTTTCTTTTCCTCGCCTTCCTTCCTATCTTTCTCTTTCTCCTCCTTCCTCAGACTCCCTCCTCCCCGTCTTCCTAGTTTCCCTCCTCCTCCTTCCTCCTCCTCTCCAAGTCCATTAAGTAACACAAAAACTCAATTACTAGTTACATGAGCATAGTTGTCTGTCCGTCGCTAAGTTGAAGGAGACCAGATGAATAATGAATAAGGTTCAATCCATTTGACTGGCCTAATATTTGTGTTGAATAAATTCGTCAGGAGTTAGTGAGAATTGATAATATGATCCGAATTCTACCCTTTCACCTACCCCCTCCTCTCCCTTCATCTACCCCCACACTCCTCTCCTATCCCCTCACCCTTCATCAACCCCCCCATCTCTCGCCTACCCCTCCTCACCCCTCACCCATATCCCCTCTGCTCCCTGTCCCATAATTTCTGGGCATGACATCAGACGGGGAATTTGGAGATGTGGTGTGAGATCGCCTTTAAGTTGACTAAACCGTCTGGCGGGGACAGGAATAAGGTTTAACCCCTTTAATGTACTGTATTGTGAATGCTGTTTGTGCCACATTCGTATGCTGGAGATTTTTTTTTTTTTTCCCCGCACCTTTTTGATAAACTTTTCCAGCCTGGGTTAGATATGTTCTTCATTGACTTCCTCGCCCCTAGGGGACTCTACTAGCCTGAATAAAACGTTCAAGTAGCAGCAAGAAAAACATCCTTGGGCTAAATGAGTTTAGAACCTTATGCTTAAAGACGTAATGGGCGTCTTCAGAACGAGTTGTTGCTGTCGTATAAATCACTTCCCTGCCATTTCCCTGAGACTCAACAGATCTAGACTTAATATAATCTACGGGTGATAGCTTGTATTCTAATGATTTATGGAGCGATTTTATACTGAAGGAGATACTGGGGGCCTTTTTTTGTTTTCATCGAGGAAATAATATGTTTCACCACAGTGAGTTTGGTCGCCTGGTATTAGCCAAAGCGTAACATTCGGACGCTAGTCAAGTTAAAATAAATGAGTCTCCGGCTGTAACTTAAGGATTTGTCTCGGCTGTTAGATATACCGTGTTTCCTGCCTCCTTTTCATCAGGCCTAGAAAAATTATACCAATTTACTCGGCGTGTCCACCTTGGTTTCCGATTGTCCCCTCTCGAATCCTGCAAACAACTCCGACACCCGACATGGAATTTCATGATTTCCGACGCGATACTTAACCACCAAGGAGCTCTCTATCTCAGCCCAGGCCGTCGCAGTGCCTCATGAGACGCCCTTGCAAGCGACGTCGTAAAGCAGCCCTGATATGTGTCGTAACCTCTTGGTGTATGAAAGGCAGGAGGTGGGGTACAACGCCCCCCTCGTGTCCTTTAGCATGTGGAGCAACACACATGCGAGTGAAGATAAAGCTGAGATGATCTATAAAGCCGGTATACTGAACAAGAGGTGTGATGGACAGAGGCTCAGCTATAGATATGAAAAGTAAGAAGGAAGAAAGTGTTTTTTCTTCTAATATTCCAGCACATAAGCTTGAAAATAAAGCTGAGATGCTCAATAGGGTCTTGCATGAATGTACTGCAGGGGAGCGATGGTCGGTAGGATAAACTATGTAGGGAATGGTGCTGTGGTATTTATTTCCATTAATTTAAACTAGAGCAACACCCACACATGCATGAAGATAAAGCTGATATCCCCAATAGGGTTTAACGTAAAAGTATGGCGGGGGTGTGGATAGATAGAGACGAGCTATACCGACAGGTCAAATTATATGTGCAATGAACAGGTTAGTATGTGCCGCCCCCTCATGTCCTTTAGCTTATAGAGCAACACACACACACACACACACACACACACACACACACACACACACACACACACACACACACACACACACACACACACACACAACGGCGAGCGAAAGTTAGTATGCTTTACGTAAAAGTATAATAGGGTTACGAGTCTAATGAAGGACATGCTATATATAAACAGGATGAGGTACACGTTCCCTGATGTCCCCTCCTTAGCTTACAGATCAACACACATATAACAGTATGCCTGGAGACGAGGCGTTGGCGTCCCTTGTGATCATTAATATATGCATACAAGTGAAAGGGACTGAAGACCAGGAGTTTAGTGAGATGTTGCACAAAATGATGGAAATAAAATGAACGGACAGGGAGCAATAATGAATGTACAATTGATGACATAAATGCTGATGTGCCTCATAGCGATAGACAACGAGATAGTGAGCACTGTATGCTGAAATCTAATGGTCTTCTTCGGAACCCAACAATTTTTTTTTAATACAGTGTAAGAGTTTCATAATTGTTCGGCTGGTAATTGAAGCGATATTCTTGTCAACAACTATACATGAATTAATGAACGGATCCAACAATAAATATTGTCATGTTTCTTTTATGCAAATATTAAAGAACTCAGACACAACAGCTTACAAAACGTGTCCCTTGCAATAAAAGTTAATCAGTGAAAAAAATCAAGATCCATTCATATCGAGGCGGCTGGACACTATATTTAGCTGGAGGTCATAGGCAGTGAGAATACCAGGCTGAGAAAGGAAGACTGTCAACAATGAATATATCAGAAAATTAAGCATACATATATCAGAAAGTTTTGCATACATGTTCAGTAAGGCTTTCCATTTAACTTGTTACTGCACAGTATGTTCCAGAAAGAGAGAGAGAGAGAGAGAGAGAGAAAGTTGAGCATTTTCAAATGTTCAGTACCGTCGAATCCGAAATTTTGGACGCATGACTTACTCGATTCTAAATTTGTGGGAGATAGGTAGTACGTGAAGCACTTTCCTGAAAGGTCCAGCGTACGACAGCTTTGGACGAAGAGAGATAAGTATGGCAACCTTACGATAATACAGTAAGGTACACAATTGCCAAGAGCACTAAGATAAGGTGATACAATAGAGTTTTGTGAGGTTTTAATATTGCAGAGTTTGTAGTGGCTGTCAGGAGCAAGAGATGGAGTTGAAAAGAACAGGAACTGTTTTTCTCAGCCTGTTTATCTTTCTGTCCATCTTCAGTCTTTCAAAACGCAGCGTGTGCAAATGATCGGATCTAAAGTATTGCTTTTCGTTCAGATTTATCTCGAAGGAAACACTGCGCACGTTTCTTGCCTTCAAATATTTCTGTTGTTCATGAAAAAGTACGAATGACTGAATAAGAACTATACAATTAGAGGGAGATCCTTGAAGACACTGGGAATTAAATCTGCAGCCAATATCCCAGACCTCAAGTGGGTGCTTCTTCCGCTAATAATCCCCTGATCACCCCAGACACACTTCCTACCTGGCCCACTCAGCAGAAACTAATCCCATTTTACTGATACGAAGGAGGAAGGGGAGGTGGAAAGAGGTGAAAGAGAGAAGGATACAGAAAAGAGGAAAGGAGACAGATAAACTAACAGTGATAAACGTATGGAAAAAAGTATGATGCCGTAGATTGCGAAGTTTGGACCTAAAGAATATACATACATATATATATATATATATATATATATATATATATATATATATATATATATATATATATATATATATATATATATATATAAATACTTTATATATTTTTTTTGTTCTTGCAAAGAGAGAGAGAGAGAGAGAGAGAGAGAGAAAGGACTAGAAGAGAGGGAGGAAGCGGCTTTATCAAAGGACTTAATGAAGCTGAGGAGAGGAAGAGGAAGAAGAGATATGAGAGGAGCAAGAAGTGAGGAGAGAGGGAAGGGAGGAGAGGGGAGAGGGAAAAGGAGGCAAGGGGAGGAGAGGCTAGGGGAGGGGAGAGAAGAGGAAGAGGTACTCACACCAAAGGAAGAGGAAAGGGGAACTAATGGACGTGTAAAGGGAAGCAGAGGACACAAAGAGGAAGGAAGACAATGGAAGAGAGACAGAATGGAGACAGGGTAGCGAGGGAGGAGAGAAAGAGGGTAACCAGAGGGAAAACAGAGTAAGGGGAGACAGACACAGGGAAAACAGGGGAGCTACAGAGAGAAGTCAGTGAAACTGAGAGGAAAACACGAAAGAGAGACAGGGAGGGTAGATCAAGAGAAAGTAGATATAGAAAAATGAAATGGAGGAGAGACAAAGTAGACTGAAGAAACAGAGGGGAGAGGGAGAAAGGAGACAGGGAGATAAAAAGAGTGGAAACAGAGAAAGGAAGCAGAGGAGGGACAAATGAAGACAAAGAGGAAGGAGCGAGAGAGAATGGGGATAATGAAAAAGGATACAGTGGAGTTACAAAGCAAAATGAACATACGAAAAAGATGCAGTGAAAAGGGAGACAGGAGAAAGAAAACACAGGATAGGAAGTAAAAAAGAGTGGAAACAAAGATAGGAAATAGGAGAGAGTCAAGTGAAGAGACAGAAGAGGGAAAAATAGAGGGAAAGGAGATAAAGAGAAAGGAAACAAAACCAAACAAAGAAACGGACGAAATACAGAGAAGAGGAGACAGAGACAGGAGAGAAGCAGAACGAAGAGATAAAAGATACAGAGAAAGGGAGACAGAAACAGGGGAGAAGTAGAATGAAGAGACAGAAGATACAGAGAAAAGGGAGACAGAGGGAGGGGAGAAAGACAGTAGGGAGGCAAAGAGAACAACAGGGAGGGTAAGGGGACGTAAAGGACAACCTGGATGGACCACTGAGGCTGGCTAAAATATATTATGACTCTCTCAGCCAGACTTGACTCATGAGAAAGCAATTAAAGTAAAACAAAGCAATCTGGAGATATCAAAGGATTACCCTCGACTGAAGAACAAACAAAAAACAATAACAAAAACCAAAGTGGAAAGAGAAAATAATGGAAGAGTCAAGAGGCACAAAAAAAAACAAAAAAAAAAAAAGTTGGAGACAAAAGCTTCAAAACCAAACCACGAGGGAAAATACGATTGAATATTTAAATCTCCACTGATGAAAACTTTCCCCTGGTAGGATAAAAAAAATAATCTTGTCACCAAAGTTAGTGCGAAAAATCACTAGAAAGAAATAAGATAAACACACACACACACACACACACACACACACACACACACACACACACACACACACACACACACACACACACACACACACACACACATACATACACAAAGAATACTTCAAAAACTTCATATCCCACCAGCAAGATTCTAACATAAATAAAATAGTCTTGGGGCTGCTGGAACAGAATGCTAGAGTTGTTAAGACCACGAGAGAGAGAGAGAGAGAGAGAGAGAGAGAGAGAGAGAGAGAGTTGTTGCTGTTGTTTAAAGATTCTTCCCTGCTATAGAGGGGACCGGGCCTTAGTCCGGTCAGTGGGCTAATTATTATATGGCCATGGCTTTGCCGGGGTTGTCCCCTGGGGGGAAACTCTGTCACCCACCAGGGTCTCCCAGTGGGCAGCCCAGCTGTCCGTCAGGGCAGCCCGGCTGCCCACCAGAGGGTTCGCTGGGCGCGGCGATCGATGACGAGAGAGAGAGAGAGAGAGAGCACATATATTATAGAAAAAAGAACAACTTTTTTTATATCCCACAAATTCTGAAGATAATGAAAAAGAATTAAGATGAAAATTAACACGAAAAACAAAACGATGGAGCACTTCAGATCCCACCAACCACGAGGCTATAAAAAGGAAGGCAAAATAAAAGCCATAAGTCTATAAGACACGACCAAAGATTACTGTAATTCAGTTATTTTACTTTCCACATTACACCTTTTCATCTTCGTGAATTTTATTTTTCTCTTTAATATCGCCAATGCATCACTGACGAGTACGTACAAGAGGATACTGAACGAACCTGCAGAATAAATCGCTAAGGAATAGGTGTTACGTAGCCTCCTATGCCACCAACAACACGTTTTTGTATCTTCGGGTCTACAAGAGAACACATAAGTTCGAGAAAGGGCAAGGAGCGAAACGGACGATTGAGTATACTTTTGTAAGTCTGTCTGTCTGTCTGTCTGTCTGTCTGTCTGTCTGTCTCTCTCTCTCTGTTACTGATAACTTTTTACTACTGACGTGTGTGTGTGTGTGTGTGTGTGTGTGTGTGTGTGTGTGTGTGTGTGTGTAAAACTAAGGAGGAAAGCATCCAAACATTTCCCCATAATTCGCACAACAAACAAACATGAGGATACTGAGGAATACTGCCCAGAATAAATAGCTAAGAGTGAGGTGCAATGAAATCCCCAATGTCACAGTCTCACGAATCTGCAAGAGAACAGAAGTCTAATCAAAGGGCAGGGAACGAAGAGGAGGAATGAATGAGCGTGTGTCTGTGAGCCCGTGTTTCCTTCCGCCCGATAGCACACACCAAGGCGGATGCAGAGTAGGGTATTGAAAACTGCCGACATGATGGGGGTAGAGCAGGATAGGACTGGGGAAGTCGCATGAAATACTGAAGTTGTTAAAATATTTGTGTTGCTAATTCAAAGCCACAAATACCACTAAAATTGCTGTCAAAAGTGGCTGATCCTTTTTGACAAGTGGACGAGTCGAGTGTGAGGGATGAAGTGGACAGAGCTGGAATTCTTTATTTCCTCAACGTTCTGTGTAGACCGAAACGTTAAAGGAAGAAAAATATCCAATATCCATCCTGTTTATTCCTCCCGCCCAACTTGTTCTCCGCTAGAATGGCGCTAAGTACAAAAATATCCAAAAAATCATTAGAATATGGCCAATAATCACTGGGAAATGGGTGAAACTTAAAAATTTTTCGAATATAGCTAGATTTCTTGATGCTGATCGCTGAGAATTATCGTCAAATGGAGGTTAGAATCTTTAGATCTAGTAGAAAAAAAAACGCAGTATTTGCCACACTACAAAATATTAATATCCCTCGTAAGAGGGATAAACAGCGTCGATACACAGAAAGTACGCTACGGGACTGTATACTCATTTTCCTCTAATAGTGTCTAAAATTGCCATCTCCCCATCTTTAACTGTTGTAACAAGAGATTAACAGTAGACTATGGTGTGAGTCACGAAGAAGTGTTATGACAGAGCAGTAAATTGTCCTTTTCTCCCACTGAGCAACGTGAAATAAACTGCAAAAGGACGAAAATCGGGACCAAGTTAGGGCGAAAGAATATAGTAAATTTTAGGTTTCAGGAGATATAAGTGCGGTAGTGTCGTTTTAATTTTGTCTTTGCCACCTTCCAAAAAATTTTATTTACCGCAGTCCAAGGCAGGAAAAGCGAGACCTTGAAAACTCCGTCGATGGAGAGGGGAAAGAGGGGAGGGGAGGGGGAAGTGGAGGGAAGGAGGAAAGGGAAGGGGAGGAGGAGGCGAGGGGATGGGGAAGAGGAGTGAAGGGGGAAGAGGGAGGACTTCATATTGGGGTCTGGGAAAATGGTGGGAAATATTCGAGTTGGCTGAAATGTCCCTCATGAGTCTGGGTAAGTCTTCTGTCATTCACGGCTATGGTATTAAAACTGGGCGAGCAAAAGTGCATGGGAGGAGTCATGAGAGCCTGAGAGTGTTAATATGGCGATCATTAACCCTCTCAAGGTCGGGGCAGCTCTAGTATTTAATTCCAACTAACGTCAGACGACTTTATTCAACCGAGGGTTAGTCATAGGTAAAGGAAGCTTTCGTAACACCTTTTCCTACGCAATTCAATTTGCTTATTACACCTTGCTATCCTCCTCTGTGATGTTTAAATCATTCTAATATCAGGATACACTTCGTAAAGAACATAAACAATTGCATTAACTAACAGCATTCGAAAAATAAATCGCCAAGGAAGAGGTGCTAGGGAGCCTCCTTAAGGGATGAGAAGACGGTTCCCCATCTTGCCACCTCTCGACAGTTATATGCAGCGTAGATCTATACTTCCTTCACTTTAAACTGGGTGGAGAATTTCGTTCTCTTTGTGTCAATTTCCCTTAGGTTAGTAACACAAAAAGATAATACTATAACCCTGCGTCGTGTCAATAGCGCTTTTTCGTGACTAGCACCATATCTTTACAGCTCAGCATTCAAGATGGAAAGAAACCAATTTTATGCCTAGTTAAAGTCGACGGAAGCAGCAAGACCTTGAAAGTTTTTCTGAGGAGGAGGAGGAGGAGGAGGAGGAGGAGGCTCATATTGGAGTCTGTTGGAAGTTGTCGGAAATACTGAGTTGATAGAAAATGTCCCTCTTGAATTGGGGTTAACTTTTCATTCAAGGTTGTATTTTGAGTGGCCCCCGAGATCTCGTAACCCCCCTTCATTAGCGATTTGGTCAGTACATTTCACCTCAGTATCCTGTTGTACGCTGTTGAGAAAGTTGTATCCATATTACAAAGGCTTAAGTAACATACAGGATAAGTTCAGGGTGTAAACTAATAAATAAATCCTCAAGAAGAAGGTGTGTTGGTTTGCTTCCTAGTGTAGGCCTTGAGAGTTGATGGCGGGAAACCAGGAGGAGGAGGAGGAGAAGGAGGAGGAGGAGGAAGTAGAAGAAAAAAAAAGTAAGAAAAAGAAGGAAGAAAGAAAGGAGAGAAGAGGAAGAATTTGAAGAGGAAGACAAAAAATAGATTTGTACTGACGTCTGGGGAAGTTGTTGGAAAGAATGAGCTGTCGGTAACGTCCCGGGTGAGACAGGAACTGTCAAAGGGTCACATCAGTAACCCCCGCCTCCTCTCTCTCTCTCTCTCTCTTTCTGTGTATCTATTTATCTATCTGTGATTTTCTCTCCCTCCTTTAATATTGCTTTCCTCACTTCTTGTCTTGCTTCTCACTTTCTCCCTGCTATGTTGCCACTCATTCCCTTGGCTCTTCATCATGCGAATTTCATGTCAGCTCCTGCTTTGCTAGGTTCTCTCATCCCTCTGTCTGTCTGTCTGTCTGTCGGTCTGTCTGTCTGTCTCTGTCTCTGTCTGTCTGTCTGTCTCTGTCTCTGTCTGTCTGTCTGTCTGTCTGTCTCTCTCTCTCTCTCTCTCTCTCTCTCTCTCTTTTATTGCTTGCCCTCCTCTGCACTTGTATAATTTACACCTTCCCTCTTCTCTTTTCTCGTTGTAAGGTCTCCCATTCAGTGCTCCCCTTTCCCCTTTACTCGTTCTCTTTCCAACCTTGTCACGCTCCGTGTGTGTGTGTGTGTGTGTGTGTGTGTGTGTGTGTGTGTGTGTGTGCGCGCGCGCGTGCGTGTTGTGTGCGCGCGCGCGTAACAAGTGGAAGATGAGAATATCAAAGCGCATAAGGAGGTAGGGGAGATACGATGATGAAAGGAGAAGTGGACGAAGACAGAATGAAAGGATGGAGAGAGAATCTAAGACATTTCAGAGAGAGAGAGAGAGAGAGAGAGAGAGAGAGAGAGAGAGTCAGATGTGTAGGAAAACAAAGGCTAGCTGGGAATGAAAAAGGAAAACTTGTAATGAAATGACACTCACATACTTCTGCACGTACATGAGAAGGCGACCAATTTTAGCACACACACACACACACACACACACACACACACACACACACACACACACACACACACACACACACACACACACACACACACACACACACACACACACACACACACACACACACACATTTTGGGAATTTTTGAACTATTTACCGTTTTGCCCTACGGTATATCAAACTATATATATAATTCTGTGGTCTGTGTTTACTTCTCGATTCGAAAAGAAAATTGCGCTTTTTAAACATCCATATTCTCTCTCTCTCTCTCTCTCTCTCTCTCTCCACGCACGAGATTGTATATTACCCATCAAAAACTTTTGTCTTTATTCCCTGGCTCCTAATCCGATCCTTCCTATATTTTTCCACATAATTTTCTTTTATTATCTTTGTCATCGTTCCCCTTCCCGTCAATTTTCTTTTATCTGTTTTTCCTCTTTACATTGCTTTCGTATTCTGTTTCCATTCATCGTTTCGCCTTTTCCTTTGTCTGTTTTCCTCTTTTTTTTCTCTATATCTGTGTTCTGCCTCTTCTCTTTTCTGCAGTATTTTCTCTCATCCCATTTTCTTTTATGTTCCTTTCCTTTGTCCCAGTGTTCTCTCTCCTTCATATTTTTTTATTTATTCTCTTTGATATTCCTTCTCATGTCCGTATTTCAATCTTCTTACAGTGTCATCGTGGCCGTCTTGTCTATTTCCTTCCTTCATATTTTCCTTTTTTCCTCAATTTTCCTCCTCATCCAAAGTGTCTCTTATCCTCACCCTGCCTTCCTGCCCTCCTCTCACCTCTCATTCCTTCCCTTCCTACTGCCATTCTCTTCTCCTTATCTTTCCTCTGACCCAAGAATTCTTTCATTCGGCCCCTGCGTTCTTACCCTCCTCCCACCTCCCTTTCCCCCCTTTTCACCTCCCATACTCTCTTATCTCACCTCTCCTCACCGTCCCCTTCCCCCTCAATTCTCTCCTCCATCTCTTTCCTCCTCACCCAGGATTCCTCCACATATCCCCTCCATCCTGCCCTCCCACGATAGGCTTATCACAGGTACAAAAAGGGCAGGTGAAGGAGTCTATCGGCCGTAGTCTTTTTAAACTGTGGGAAAGCGTTCACCTTGCCCTATCCGCATCTTTTGGTAGTCTTAAAGCACGAATGGGAGAGCGTTCCCCGGTGAACGGTGGAGGATTACCGCAGCATAGTACTGGAATCCGCAGGGGGTCTTGTAGCACCCCTTCGCATGCCCCTTCGTCATATTATAGCAGCCTTGTGCAAAGAAAACTGTGTAGAATTTGATGGACCCTATGGTGTGTGTGATAGGAATTTTAATTTAATGATAAAAACATCGTGTAAAGAAAAATTAAGCGTTTAATATTTTTATCATTTTAAAAGACTTCACCACTCCTCCGGAGATGGTTAATTTACGACGAGACGAAAACAAAGATGAGATACTGTATCCACTTCCATTTTATTTCTCAATATTTCTACCAAGGTGTTTATCAGATACTGTATGGTGCATGATACTTTTATAATTCGTTTGATTAGTAGTGAAATAATTCCTACAGTAAAGAATGGCCGAGTACTACCTCAACAGACGACTAGTGCACAGCCAGTTGGTTTGAATTACGAAGTCTCATGTTTGCGTTCGGTGAGCTTTTACAAGTCCGCACTATTTTGTTTTGGTTTGACATTATATTTTTCTGGTGTATTTTTGGTGTGATCTGAACGAATTTGACATTTATTTTCTGTGTTCATGATTGGTTTTCAAATTAACCCCCCCCCCCGTGTCTTAGGGGATGGGATTTCGGGGTTCTGGGTGAGAAGAATGGCAAAAACAAGCATTTGGGGCAGAAATATAGTCAAAATCGGTAAAACCAGCCAAAGTGTATTCGTAGGGTTGTTACTGACCTCAGGAACTCCTTTGAAGCTGTCTGACACCGAATTTTTCCTGCGGCACAGGATCTCCAAATCCTGTATGCATACTCCTATACAGATTATTTAAGAACAAATGCCAGTCTTTAATAAGTGAAGAGGTAAGAACTGCAATCATTAATAGATTATATTGTGTGTGAATCTTAGAAACTGTCATATGTATTGTTTTTATTTTAAGATTTAGAATTTTAAAATTAATCAGTGTTACCAACTCTTTGCCGCGCCTACCCACACGAAAGGGTGCGCTCTCCCGCTTTCAAGATTACCACTTACGTTGAAGGTGTGAGTTTCCACCTCGAGTGGGGTGAGGGAAGGGTAACCCCTTCCCTCAGTTTCAAGACTACGGGCGTATGTCTCACCTGATGAAACGCCTTCAGGTAGAGATGGAGCCATAATTTTGCGTGAGCCTAGGACAAATGGCACTTATTTTTTGGCCATTATTATTATTATTATTATTATTATTATTATTATTGTTGTTGTTATTACTACACAGAAGCAGAAATAGGAAAACACAAACTCAAGAGAAACTGTCGCCATCATCATCATCATCATCATCATCATCATCATCATCATCATCATCACCCACTAATACAAACGAAGAGGCTGCGATCCAGAAAAACGATTACGGGAAATACAAAATCCAACAAAGCTGTTATGCAGTGCAATGGACCATACATGGGTTCGCTCATCATCCCGCCATAATGCAGCCAATCACGGCGCAAATTATGACTGCCCATTTTTCTTTCCATTGTCGCGTTGCATCACATGCGCTGGAAATGGAATATTTTGGAAGACTGGTGATCTATGGGGAAATGATAATGGATTAGTTTTTTTTTTTTAATCATATGCTTAGTTGTAATTTCTTTCTGACGATTTTTTGTAGTTAGTAATTTATTTTCATTTTCGGTCTATGCACATTTCTGGTCTTTTCCACAAGGGTCTAGGTTAGGTCAGGTTGGGTAAGGTTAGAGGCTGTTTTTCAGTTAATGTTTCTAGATCCTGCCAAACCCGTTTTTAATAAGAGTTAATAGATATTGTGATGATGATGATGGTGATAATGAAGAGGATGAGGATGATTCATTGCCATACATTCGTGTCAAAAGGAGAGCGGGCCGTGAGAAATTCTGTGCCTGGCCATTGCTAGCACATCACTTAATTTTGACCTTAACCTGTGCGTGGGATTTACGAGGCGGAGTCACGCAGCGCCTGGGTATAGCAGTCTTACTGAAGAATCAATTAGAAAATAAACTTACATGTATATTCAAACTGTCTAGCATGTTGCGATGATCTTTAATATATCCTATCTATCTATCTACCTATCTATAACTTTAGATAGATACTGCTGAAAAATGACATTACACCATACTTCACACCTGGTATAAAAAGTCATGTGGGTGCCAGCCACTCAGGTCCTCCAATATCTTACTTTGGTTTTAAGAGGTAAGAGAATGTATGCTTGGAACGTGCCAGGAGCCGGAGCAGGTATATTTGTTTTGTTGATACTAATATTCTCGGTCAAGATCAGCAGTAGGCCGGGACCCTTCTCTGTTTGTTTTTAGCATCCTCACACTCGGCAATAGCGATCTCTGTTTATTTGGAAGTTTCTCTCTCTCTCTCTCTCTCTCTCTCTCTCACACACACACACACACACACACACACACACACACACACACACACACATATTCACTACGATAACGTTCCCTACACTCGTACCTGTATTTAATTTCTTTCTTTACGAAAATATTCTACCCAGCTTATAGGTCACCTCTCTCAATCAAATGTACAATCGTCTGAACCCCACAGTGCGGTGATGTCTTTAAACATTTATTCTCGTTACTTGTCACGAGTTATTTTCCTTCCAGCTTACGGGGATGACCTCTGAAATGATTATAAACAGTCCCCATTAGCCTCTGAAGGAATATGACGACTGTTTATAATTTCAAGCTGGCTTTCCCCAAAGTTATTATTCAGCACAGGACTGAATTTTCAATAGAACAGTTGTAAACACTATCAGACATACCAGTTTATTTCCTTTTTTTGCGAGGATGAAGGAACCAAAGGCTACAGGTCCACACTATTGTTCCATCCACGAAAAATAGAAAACATCAGAGAGCCAAATTCAAGACCCGTTCATTTCGAGATGCCAGGACACATTGCATTTACAACAGGACTTCCTTTTATTCATACTTGCTATCACCCGACTACTTTATGTAGCCAAGAAGCGCTCATCGGTATTGAAAAGACTAATGCATACTCTCTATTAACCTTCATTTCCCACCCACCAGCGACTTTTATTCACCTCGTATATTTGCGTGTGGCCTGTGGTAGTGAATCGGTTAAATAATTGCCTCTAACAAAACACAGGCTATTTTTTCCCTTACATTTTACCGCTGTAATAAATCTTCATTGGTCACGGTGGTAGAATGTGTTTATTAAGCCAGCATTTTGTGGTTTCCGTGAATTTAGTGTTAAATGCTTCCCGATTTGTGATTATTTCTTTGCCTGATGTACTACATCACTACCTATTTCTCTGTGTACATGGCTATTACCTTGCCTCGATCTGCATTTACACACACACACACCAACTGCATCTATATACGCGTAATAGCAAGTGTGTGCAGTATTTGTAGTGTAAACCTTCATACACACTAACAATTTGAGTCTCTCTTTGAATTTCTCCCACGCTCTCTTGGAGGGACTCTCACAGCAGGCCAAGAACCATTGTTTAATCCCTTTACCTTCAATGTTCTATTTCTAAGATTACTTTCGCTAGCATGAGACAATTTCATTTATTTTCAGAGAGACTTTGCTCACTGGGAAGGTCACACTGAGCCTTCATTAATCATTTTACTAAAAGGCGTGTCCTCTAGGTTGAATAAATTGCCTGAAAGTATAAAGAATAAAGCAAATGATTAAGTCACCGGATTCAAAGAGTTAACAGAGCAGGTCCTCACATACACATTTCATCCAGGTTAACACAGGAAAATTTTGCTCGGCTAAGCTAATCCTCTGTCCCTTCAAAGGTTAATTGGTTATTTCCCTGCGAACCTGCCCATTTCCCGGCCTATCTCCCTGCCTGTCTATCTGCCTGCATACCCGTCCATTTCCTTGCCTACCCGCCCATTTCCAGGCGAACCTGCCAGTATCCCGGTCTGTCTGCTCACCTGTCAATCTGTCTGTCTACTTGTCTGCCTGATTACCTGCCCATTTTCCTACTTACCTGCTCGCTTCTTTGCCTACAAGCCCATTTTCCTGCCAATGTGTCTGCCTCACTCTCTGCCTGTCCACCCATTTTCTTGTCTACCTCACTGTCTGCCTGTCTTCCCATTTCCAAGCTCACCTGTCCATTTCCCTGCCTATCTGTCTGCCTGTCCTAATAAAGGAATTCCTGCCTGCCTAACTATCTGCCTGCTTGCCTGTCTGCCTGGCTCTCTCTGATTAGATTTTGCCCGTGGAACAAAGTTATGTATACCGGTGCGTCGCTCGGCCGGATGCTCGTCATTATTTTCAACTCTCACGAGGGGACGAGTGCTGGGGTAGTTACACACACACACACACACACACACACACACACACACACGTAACAGACGTACCGTATATATACACATGCTCCCTCCCCCACACACAAGCATACACATAAACTCAAACACTATCTATCTATCTATATACCTAGGCTGCTTCCCCCAAGGAAAGGGAGGTAGCCGAGACAGGACGACTCACTCTCCATTTACTCATCCATTCAAACACATTCATTCGCATCTTAGCCCCAAAGGGGAGAACGGACAGATCCTCACCGCATCACACCGCACAAGGGTCAACTGCGCAATGCAAGCAGTGACATCCACAGCAGGGCCCGACAGCAGAACTGGTTTACCCCTGCCACATCATAACAGACCCATCCCCTTACCCGCACCTGACCTGACTAGCTGATCAGACCAAATGCGGGGAGAATATCCTCAGGGTTGCATCATCACTTATTCATTCACAATTTCTCTCCATTTATTTCTGTCACGCACAGCCACTCTTCCTTGCTTAACAGACATCCCTCTCGCATCCAGCGCTCTCTTCACACTGTCCATCCATCCTATTCGTGGTCTTCCTCTCAGTCTTACACTCTCACATCAGATCTAGTTATCTTTTTCACCAATCCATTATCCATTCTCTCCATATGCCCAAACCATTGCAACACCCTCTGCTCAACTCTACCAGCCATCTCCGAACAACTCCAGTTCTCCTTCGCACTTCATCATTTCAAGCACTCGATCCATACGCGTCACTCCACACATACTCCTCAGACATCTCATCTCCATTACATTCAAACTTTTCCTCTCTGCTACACCCATATTCCATGTTTCAGCCCCATATAACGCAGTCGGTACCACAACACCCTCATACAGCCTTCTCTTTACATCCATTCTAAGCAAACGACATTTAAACACTTTTTTCATTCCTCCCAGCACCTTTCCTACTTCATTTATTCTAAACTTCACTTCTGCATCTATTCTTCCATCCACAGCAACATGTGACCCTAGATATTTAAAACAATCTACCTCCTCAAGCAACTCACCATTCAAAACTATATTCATCCCCCTACCATCTATCAACCTCGTACACTTCATCACTTTACTCTTATTCTCATTTACTTTCAATTTCCTCCTTTCACACACCCTTCCAAACTCCTCTACCAACTGTCTCAATTTCTCCTCTGAATCGGTCACCAATGCAGTATCATCTGCAAACAGCAGTTGCTTCAGATTCCACTCTCCTCCATCAACATTTACCAGACTCAGACCACCTAAAACTCTTGCATTCACCTCCCTTACAACACCATCCATGTAAATATTAAACAAACCAAGGCGACATCACACATCCCTGTCGCAGCCCCACTCTCACGGGAAACCAATCACTCACAGCATTTCCCACTCTTACACACGCTCTACTATTTACATAAAAACTTTTCACCCCTTTTAGTAACCTACCATCAAGTCCATACAATCTTAAAACAGTCCACAAAGCCTCCCTATCAATTCTATCATACGCTTTCTCTAAATCCATAAATGCCCAAAACACATCCTTGCCTTTCGCTAAATACTTTTCACACACTTGTCTCACAGCAAACACCTGATCAACGCATCCCCTCCTCTCCTAAAGCCACACTGCTCATCACTAATCACTCCCTCTGTACCCTCTCTAACTCTCATAATTAACACTCTACCATACACTTTACCTACAACACTCAACAGACTTATACCCCTAAAGCTAGTACATTCATACTTATCACCCTTGCCTTTATACAACGGGACCACACAAGCACTTGCCCAGTCAATTGGCACCATACCTTTCTCAAAGCACACATTCAATAATCTTACTAACCAGTCAACAATAGTCACTCCACCACCCTTCAGGCATTCCACAGCACACCCATCCATACCTGCAGCTTTCCCTGTTTTCATCTCCTTTACTGCCTTCTCCACTTCCTCCTTCGTGATCAAAGAATCATTCAACTCTCCCAACACATTTATTCCTTGCACCCTTCTATCTGCCACAATCTCAGCCACGTTTTCCTCCTCTACATTTAACAATCTTTCAAAATACTCTGCCCATCTCTTCCTTACTGCATCCATCTCAATTAACATCCTTCCATCCTCTGCTTTTACTCGTTCTTCCTTCCCAGACTCTCCCTTTCGCACCCTTTTCACCTCCTTCCAAAACATTTTCTTATTCTGTTGAAAATTCTCTGTCAGCCGCCTACCCCACCTCTCATCTGCTGCCACTTTAGCATCACGCACAGCCCTTCTCGCTCTATTCCTCTTTCCTTATACCTTTCATATGACATCTCATCCTTCCTCTGCAGCCACACTTCATATGCATGTCTCTTCTCAGCCACAGCCATACTTACTTCCTCGCACCACCATTCACTTCCTTTTCTTACACCACCACCCACACGTCTCACACCACACACCTCTTCTGCATGCTCCACCACAGCACTCTTAAACAACTGCCATTCCTCCTCCACGCTGCCATTTTCCCGATCTTTCACTGCGTTCCACTCATCTTTCAATTTCTCCTGATACTCTATCTTTTTCTCTCTTTTATCCAACTCACTCACTTTCAAAACCTCCCTGCCACACCTAACCCTCCTAGCTCTCACCCATCTCTTACCTACTCTTAACTTTCCCTCCACCAGGTAGTGGTCAGACATACCTCCACCCTCTCAGAACTCTCACATCCAACAATCTTCCTATTACATTCCTAGACACAACCACATAGTCCATCAAGGCTCTATCAACAACCCTTCCAACCCTCCTGTCTCACCCATGTATACTTATAAATATCTTTCTTCTCAAACAGCGTATTCCCAATCACCATCTCTCGCTCAACACACATCGCTATCATTCGTTCCCCATTTTCATTTCTTCCAGGCACACCATGCATACCAACTACGCCTTCAACTGCTACATTTCCCACTCTAGCATTCAGATCTCCCATCATTACCACATTCACATTCGCTCCAAAACTCTGCAGACACTCATCAACATCATTCCAGAAAGACTCCTTCTCTTGTTCATCCCTTTCACTACCAGGCCCATATGCACTCACAAACACCCACAACTCACGTTCAAATTTCTCTTTCACCCACATCAGTCTCGATGACACCTCCTTCCATTCAATCACACACTGCTGCACTTCCGGACTCACTAACAAGGCCACACCTTCTCTTGCCCTTCCTCTATCAACACCTGACAATCTTCCATTCACACTTCCAAACATATATTCCCCCTTCCCTTTCATCTTCGTTTCACTCAAAGCTAACACATCCAACTTTCTTCTCACAAACATTCTCCCAATCTCCTCCCTTTTAGCCTCAATTGTACTACATCCACGCACATTCATAGACCCAATCTTCAGGGTACGGGGATAACTCCATCCCCCGTCCCTTTCTCTGGCCTGTCTCTTTTTAGGAACTAAAAAAAACAGAGGAGGGAGTCCCTAGTCCCCTCACCCCGCCCCTTTTAGTCGCCTTTTACGACACGCAGGGAATACGGTGGCAGTATTCTTCCTAACACAACCCGGCCGCAGAGTAGTAGCACCACCCCATAGTGCGGCCAGGTTGTGTCCCCCCCGCCACAGGGGGTACACCCATTCACACATAAACGGATTCGCTCACGCACATGCATATGTACGCATATGCATACGCATGCATCTACACAGAATAGATACATACAGATGCACAGAGAGAGAGAGAGAGAGAGAATGAATGTCAGCGCTGGTAGGAAAGTAATATTTTTAGGTTCACACCAATTTTCACTTATCCTCTCTATATATTAAAAAAAAAAAATCCTATGCACTTTCTGGCTCAATAACTCTAGATCTACGTATAAAAAACAAAATCTGGAACTTGCCTTTAGAAGTAGGTTTATTTATACTTCCAGAGATCTATACTGTAAGCTAATCCGTCCTGCCTTAACCCCCTGATAACTGTGACGTTATGTTTCGTGTATGTTGCTTCAGACGATTTTATTTAGCTCTGGAGAGATTTCTTTAGCAGGAGTCAGATGTAGCCTTTACTATCCTCAAATTAAACAGTCTGAAAATATCAAGAATTTACTGAAACAAAAGGACGTCACTTGATTCATGATATTGAAATAACTACCAGATCTAATAATTTTCTGTAAATCTGTGTACTCAATCTCAGTTAAATACAATCACAGAATATTAGTTGAAAGATAATACTAATCTCGACTTTGAGAGGATTACTATTAACAGTATATACACTTTCATGCTGTTAAACTCGCTCGCATAAATAAACTTGTTACGTGAAATAAAGTAGTAAAGAGAATGCGATAACAATAAGGTTAAAACCGTCATAACCACCTTCAGTACCATCATTACTATCACTATTATCCTTACTATTTTAAATCATCACCTGTCCATTTACCATAGCCACCTTCAGCATTCTAATTACACTCATTAACACCACTATCACAAATTTCACTACTGTAATAAACCCTTTTCACCAGACTCATTAAAAGTACTGTGAACCACTTCCTCATTACCTTCGCTGTCTTAATTAAAATCATTATTATCACTCAACTCAAAACAACCACTACCTCGACTGCCATTACTCTCATTTAACTGTTTAGCACCATAATCTCCAGCATCATTAGCACTCTGTCTCCTTTAATTCACTCTCGGAAAGAAAATCGTCTGGGGTTACAAGGAATAAAATACTTGAGTTGTTCCGGCCGTGAGAAGGTTGATGACGACAGTATTAACACTATCAGGCTCCTATGACCCACTCTCAGCTGAGTAAAATCGTCTGAGGTTAGTTCCAATAACTTACTAGAGTTCTCCCGTCCATCAGAGGCTTATTACTACCATCATCATTGTGCTTCCTATCTTAATTAAAATCATCACCACCTCACTCACCACAGCCATCACCACCATCATCATTACCGACTTTATTCCGTCATTTCCTCCTCCCCACTAAATTTATGTTATCATCATTTCACTCTCATTATTATTTTTATTAGTTTTTATCACCATTATCACAAAGGCCATTAATTTGTCTCTGTTATGCTCATTAAAAAGAATATTACCGTCTACGTCATCATTTTTACTATCCTAGTGAAAATAATCATCACGGAATCTGTCACCACCACCACCACCAGCACCACCACAGTTACAAGCATTATCACTGATTTTTTTTAGCAACATTATTATTATTATCATCAAAACTCAGTATCCTGACGATCTTAATTAAAAATGATCGCCACTCCACCCAGCATCACTACCACCACGACCAACATCATCGCAGACATCGCCATGACTCATATTTTATTTATTATTTGCATTATCGTTATTAAAACTCATAGCACTCACACTCTTAATTTATTATCAGCAGTCCACCCACGCCCATCATCAACACCACTACCACCACCATCACCACCACCACAACCACCACAGTCACCACTACCATCATCACAACCACACCCATCACAAACATCATCATTATTACTCTTATTGAAAGTCTATCATTTAACTATTATACCAACCTCCATTTTCCTCA